>NW_017100254.1:4036581-4049190 GCF_001263275.1 Habropoda laboriosa | reverse complement strand
ATTCAAAGTGCGAAACGAGCCGATGGCTTTACATTACCGTGGCTACATTAAGTAAACTGCTCTGCCCTACCTGAGACACTCTAATAAAAGGAATGCACTTAGCCATTTCCACAAAGGATTCATGTCGCAGCATCGAACTGGGTGGCTCGTCAATTTGTGACGCTCTTTGAAGACCTAGACCTTCAGAAGGACTTCGTCGTGCGTGGTAATTGTTCTGAAAACTGTGTCGCCGCCTTTTTCTGCTCCTCTCGGAAAAGCTTTCTCGCCACTTCACCTTCTCACTCTCTACGTGTTACTAATTCACGCTGGAGCTTTCGAAACGATAATTCCATTAAACAAAAGAGGATTCTTTGTTCTATGTTGGACAACGTAATTCACGACTCTCGCGACACTTGTTTTGGAAATCATTTTTTCTGAAATTTGTCTACCCTCGATTTCGAGTCGATGGAAAAATCGTGGAGAAATGATTCAGAAGTTCAGAGAAAAATCTAGATTCGTAATCCACCGGAAGAAAGAATGGAAAATTTTATCGTAAGGTAACTTTTGTTGTCGCTTAGCAAACAAATGCTTGCTGAATGCCTCTGTAGATTAATCTCTGGTTTTCCAAACTGTTTCCCCTTCGAAAAGTTTTTTTGCGCGATTTAACTTCCGAATAATTACAGACTCTCGAAGAAAAGTCTTTAATTAATTTTAAATTTCACATATTAATTACTAAACTAATTGGACGCCTTTTTTAAAGCTGTTCCACTTGGAACAAGTGTTTTCCAATTCTACTCGACGCAGTCGGAACAATTCTGTAACACGGTTATAATTCATCGCGAACTGTTAAAATAACCTCGTCTAGAGGAAAGGTAAAGAGGTTCTCACCAGCACGATCTTCGTTCGGCGTATTTTACTACAGAAACAGCAAAAGGTTCTTGCTGACAGAGCTGTGATAGCGTCCTTAACCCTTTAATTGCTATCGGCGCTTTGAAAATTTCCTCGCGTTGTACAATTTTCGCGCCTTTCGCTGCACATTCACCCCAATTTTATCCGTCGCGTATTTAACCCTTTGCGCACCCAGCATTTTTCTCAGTTCCCGCTTTCGCAGCGAAACCTCCGAAAGTCCGAAATTTTCATCGAAATTGAAATCTTTGTGAAATTGTTTATTTTAATTTCTCCCGTTGACTCCCTTTGTTTTAACGCGAATAATATGCATTACGAGTGTCACCATGCAAGGGGTCAATTTTTATAAAAGAAATTTTGAAATAAAAATCTGCCGAAGCGAAAGGGTTAAGCGTGGAAGAATGAAATTCACGTGGAACAAATTTTTTGATAATTAAATTCACCAGAGAAGAATCTTCGAATCGACTTATCGTCTCGTTGCGTGAAATTTAAAAAACTATCGTTACGTTCTACGTCTCTTCGATTAGATTATGCGTTTCACACCATTACCCTCGTCTGTAATAGCGTATTTGATATTTATCGCTGTTTCATTTGCTTTACATTGCCAGTCGTTCGTTTAACGTCCACCATTGATCAAACTTTATCACTGTGGCGAACAGCTTGTACTTTAATTCTACGTCGTTTCGAAGCTGAGTGGTTGAATTCGACGTGCAATTACAAGTGTAACGTAGAAAAAAGACGAAGTAGAGCAGTGCATTTTGTTTAAGCGTAGAATATTCGTGAAAGAAGGCAAAATGTGAGTAGGCCATAGGAATCGATGAGAGAATCAGGAAACAGATACGTTAATTTTTCATTTGTTTTCTGTGGAAAGTAACGATTGTAATATCGAGCAGTCTACCATGAAAATCGCTATTCCTCGGTCTAATAAAGCACTTCCGTTAAAATTTCAACGAACACCTAAGAACCTCAGCTTGTTCGATATTCAGACGTGTTCATATTTAACAACTTCGATTCTCGAAAGATGAAAATAAAACTCGAATTTCCACAAATAATTAATAATACCACGAAAGCTCCACTTATTATTTTGTCGTACCTTCTCGAACCTTTCACATATCCGCCGATACTTCAAACTGTCCCTATCTAAAAGTGTGCTTCCATAAAAAATTGCAATCTGAATTAATTCGATAAAGGAAAAGTTGTCTTCGACGAATATCACAATTTTCCCGCATATCAAAATACTTCCGTTATTCGATTCTCAATTCTTCAAATTCTCGCAATTTTATTCGTTAGGAATTAGCATCGCTGGAAGTTCTTCGCGAATACAAACGAAGCGGCGATGTTACATTTCTGAATGTAACTCGCGGAAACATAGTTCATTTATTTTCCGTAGAACGAGATCCAGAAATGTTGGAGTAAATTCGCGTAAAGGATCCCCCGTATTTTCACCCTATCCTTATTTGCCAGTTCCCATCCTTCACAGGGGCAGAATTAAAAATTCAAAGGTGGATAATCCTTGGGATTGGGTTGAATATATCGTCGGAGCGGAACTTGCGATTGGACTAAGATTTTTCTTCGCGAATATTGACGATTGAATAAATGTGTTTCTAAAGCTGATTATTAGCAATTGGTGCTGCTCGTAATGTGCACCGTGACTTTATTCGAGTTTTATTAAAATGAAGAAAATTGGGGAAAGGAAAATAAATAAATTTTGTTTTCGAAGTCGACGAATAAATAATTCACTGCAAAAGTGTGTTAAAATTGCCGTTGGATTGTATTATTATAAAAAATAAAAATATTATGATTGGACATAGACTGTACCACAGTGATGAACAGAACGACACAATTGTCTGGATTTGTAGCGTTTTACGAATGTTTGTTGAATTAAAAATCGAATTTGTGAAATATTCAAAGACAATATTTACTTTTTTCAATGCTAAGACCCAAAAGTACGTACCCAGCATTTTTCATTTGGATAATTGCATCAAGTTTAGAGAAATAGCCCTTTAAATTTGATCACCAAGTAAAAGTACCATTCTCGCTAAGAATCTCATACAGCATCCTTTAACCTTCTTTGAATAGATAGTTCGCTTCGTGATAAGTCAACAGGTGGACCAGGTATGTGTATAATCTACAACGATAACCCACTTCAGTCGATGATTTCCAAAGAAACACTCAAACCTGCATTAAAAAGTTCAAGAACGTAAGATTTAAGGTCCACGAAATTTGCATCTCCAAAGCTCTATCTTAAAATTGAAAAAAAAGAAAAGAAAGAAAAGTAGTAAATCTTCTTTTAAAGATAAAACTAACTTCATACTCGAAAATATATCTCATTTCGACCTTTTCTTTTTTACATATTTATCTCTGACGTCGGTTACGTTAATCTTTGCCTCCGAGCACTTTGCATTGTTCATTAATTACAGCGAAGGTTCCATTATGCGATATCTATGATCAGGACTGAATTTTCCCGTCAACCTTTCCTTCTCGATCCAGGAAAATCCGACTGAATTCCTCGTTCGGGTTCGCTGTCAGAACTGGAACGGTAACGAATAGCCAATCTCCGTGGCGGGAATAACGCCCTAACTACATGGCAAACTCTGTCACACCACTTTACGTGTCATTCGATGTTCCGTTCTAAATGGAACAAACAGGCTCGTTGCGTTTCGTTCGCCGTACGGTTTCTACGAACACTTTCCCACTTCTGTTTAACGTGACGATAAATCTCAACCGATAAAAAAGGTAAATTTACCAAATGTCGAATAAGAGAAATTGCGAAGAGAAGAAAGTTCAGATTTTTCCGGTATTTCTCGCCGGGAGAAATTAATTGTTTCTTCCGAATGCTCGTAGAATTTTATTTTCTTCAATTTCAATAGCCACAATGGAGAGAGTTTCCTAAAGGGTAACTTCGACACGTGTTTCTAATGGTGCACAGAATCGATAGGTCAGAACTTGGCGGAAATTCCCGTTGGCAAACTTTCCGGCACATCAGCCATCGTTCTGCTGTTTTCAGGAAAAAGCGCGCTAAGAGCACGCTGAAATTGTTCCCGCGATGGCTGTTAGAGTTGGTAATTCGAATTTTTTACTGAAATAAAATAGGGTGTAACGACGATGTTTGACTGGAAGATTTAAGGCTTCCACGGCGTGGAGTGTAATTATTACTATTACCGAGGCTTTCGGTGGTAAATCGTATCCTTACGGAGAGAATATTCCGACGTTTCGTAAGCTTTGCGAGCTCAGTTCATCGGAGTTCGGGAAACACGCTGATAATGAGAAATCTCTCCTTGAGGACGCGGCTTTACGCCCGAAAGCCTCGATAATGATAATGATTATGCTTCCGTGAGTCGCACGTGAAATATCCTCGAACGTTTCAAAGGAAGTTTGGGACAATGACAGAATCACTGAAACACTTTATCTTTGAAACACTCGGTAAAAATATGAATTTGCCGGGTAAAAATCGTGAACTGATTCGAGACTCAACAGATGCGACAATATTGAGAGTAAATCAGACGATGATAGGTGGAACATTGAAGAACGTCGACGGCCTTGAGTTGGAACGGAACAGCTGAAACTGGTGAAACGATCGAGAATAGTGTCCAGAAATCGAACGAGCTTCTCGTTTTGTCCTTATTAAACTCGACAGACTGCATTGTATTTGTGACCAGATGGTCGAACTTTCTTGCGCCGATTGTGAAATCGGGTTTTGATGTCGGATAACTGTTATTTTCAGATTTCCTGGCTTTTGGAAGGTAATTTCACGCTTTCGCGAAAATGTCGATAATTGACGTCTATTTTGTTCCATAATTTTCCTTTATACAATATTAACTGCCTCGAATTCTTTTTCTTCTGAAATTCTACTTTTCAGTTTAGAAATGGGGAAAAAGGAAATTTTAAACAACTGGAAACTGGGCAACATATGTAAATTCCCAGCCAAATGCTTGGAATCACTGTGCACTGCGAGTTACACGAAAATTTCCAAAGAAAAGTTAGCAATTTTAAGAAATTTAAGAAATAAGGTAAAGTGATATTGATCTCCGCAGCATCAATTTCAAGCAGATTCGATATTGATGCAAATTGGCAGGTGATTCGAAACTTTCGGCCGACGGTGTGCGTGTAACATAATTTGCGATATTAACCAAATTAAGCGTCTCGATATGTTCCCATTTTGGTTCTCGTTTGAATCGATCGCGACTGGTGATACTCGAACCTGGCACAGTCCCCAGATATCGAAACTCAATGTAGCATGTCGAATCGGTGCGACATCGCGAATAAACTTGAACTCGAGACGTCGTATATCTAACTCACGGTATGATAGGTGAACGAAGATCGCATTGAAAGTGAAAATTATAAAAATGGTGATAGGTGGAAGTGATAGGAGATCAAATTTGAAATTTTTCCGGAGTTAGAATCCGTAGAAAATCTGACAGAATTCGTGAAGGATGAATGCAAAGCTTCCAAAAGTCGATTCTATTTTAACTCGATCCTATAATTCGCATAGCACTTTATTTACAATTCTACTTGTAGCGACTGTACGACGTGCTCGATGATTATTTCTGGGACAAAAAACCACAGCCACCGACGTTTCTGCACGTTGAGAAATTAAGACGAGCTTTAGTAATCCCGCAGTTCTGTCAAGCTAAGGATTTCTGTGAAAAAGCCAGACAGTATTCGGTATCTCTAAGCCTGCATATGTCTCCTATCTTCATTTTTGCCTCGTTACCCCCAATACATTCTTATTTTTGCTTATTTCCCGAGGAAAATGGAACAACGATGTCGGTGGGCGAACGAAAATTGCATTGAAAATGAAAACTGGAAGTGTAGTGTTTTCGTAGCGATGGCTCTTCGATGAAAACCTTAGCTTCTGTGATATTTTGCAATTAAAATCCTCGGAAAATCTTACAAAATTCCTAAAAAATAAATGCACCGCTTTGGAGAGGTCGATGCTGATTTAAAAAGGTACGTTGTTTTATAGTATTTGAAGAATACTTATTGCATTACGATTGTATGTCACAATCTGATCAACTGTTTACTCTGCGAAACCTTCATCGTTCGACGTCTTAAACCGCGGATTTTTATGCAAATTCATATTTTTGAGAATACAGTAGAAAAAGTCGGTAGAAAATTATTTTACCTACTGGGTACTATGACAAGCACTATAATTTGGATATTTTGTATATTACGTGCATTCTGTGCAGTGTTGTATCTTTGAATTTCCTGCAAATGCATAAAAATCCGCAGTTTGCTTGTCGTATATCAACTTCTCAAGTCCCACCTTTCGTATCGGCAGAAAAATTTTACTCGGAGTAAAATTGGCTTTAATCCGAGATATCGATATGCTTCAGTCAATGTTCAGTAGAGAATACGCGACGTGGAAAAACTTGGCAGCGTAAGAACCGAAATTATTCCGCGGCCGTCATAAATCTGTCGCGCATGACATCGGACTCGTTCGACAGAGCCTCCGAAGAGAATCGCGAAGGGTGTTCGTAAATCGCGACACGATCCAGTGTTCTCTCAGAGAGAATATCTTTGCTCTGGATGCAGTCCGCCGCGGTGACAGTCGTGTTTATCGTTTGAAAGGAGGATCGATAGGCGATCTGTCACGCGAGAACCTCTACGTCTCATATTTTATCTTTCGCCGTAACTCGCAGGGATTCTGTTTCTGCTGGAATTGGAACGACTGTACTCTTCGAGGATTTTTTTCCGCGTATATATTTCAAAATTCACTTAGACTTGAATGTTCGATAACTGTGAAGAATTAAAACATTCTTGAATATATGATTGCTATCGAGAGATCTTGTTTGGATGTCCTGCAATTTCTAAGAAAGAAACTGTTATCTGTCTGCTAAAAATGCGGAATTCCTACTTAATCTACCAATCCTTTCAACGGAAGAAGAACGTGCTATTCTTCACTGTCTTGTAATTCTCCAATTACGTTTAATGTGATTCCGATTCCGAATAACCTTTCCGCGTAAAAGTTTCCTTTAAAACCAGTTAGAAAGTGGTATGCAGAGATGAGAAGATTTCGCTCGCCTCCGTCTGTCTTCTCCTTTTCGTTTTCGGCGGCCCGCGCTGACATATCGGTAGAATTTCCATATCCGCGCTAGATACGTTTCAAGACGGAGGATACACTCTAAATCTACGTTTACGCCAATATTTCCAAGTTCATCGCCTTATTCCGTTCAATTTCGACGTGCCCCATATACTCTCTTTGTCATGCGATGCTACATGACCCAATTAGCAGGTACACGTGACATTTTTAGCCAATAATAAAGTGTATGTACCCTGCCTTTACGACTGTGTACGAGAACTATACGTTATAGTTCTACTACACTATAATCACTCAGACCCGTGTTCCTTACATTAGCCAACTTCTCATCTCTGCATAGTATCGTTCGGTGCTCAGGAGTTTGCCCGCGGGGCAGCACACGGGCAAAAAGGGCACTCCGCTCGCCCCGAGGGCAAACTCCTGAGCGCCGCACGGTACACGTCAGCGAATCACCACTACAGCCTTACCCATGGCGAAAGTTGCACCGGTAGGACTGTTGATGATGCTGGACAGAGTGCTGTGGCGTTGATCTTGGCGTCGCCATCGGAGTAGGGCTGCCAGGGCTCGCTATGCCCTCGAGACCCCTGGATAACTTGAGCATTTCGGCGCCAAACGCCTGAAGCGCGGACATAGCCGAAGGTGGTGGCTCGCTCTCTGGAAGCCAAAGTTCGTGGGTGTCCAAGGTCGTCAGTTCGGTATCTGTGGACGTGCCGGAAGTGTGTTGCGGCGTGCCGCTGCTTCCGGTAGATCTTTTATTCAGCAGAAACCGCTTCACCGTCCCTCGTCTTTCCAACCCTGGGAACAAGGGACATTTCGTTGGTTAGGTGCTCTTTTGAGTATCGCTGTTAACCCCTTAATGCTCGTATTTTTGTCAACTTGATTTTTTTTAAATTACTTTCTAGGCGTGTAGAAATAGTTAATAATTGTTTCTGAAATAGTGGGAATAATTCCCAAATAATGGGAAATTTATTTTCTAGGCGTATAATAACTATAATAGAAAGGATAACGGAATATGGAAAGTGAAGGAGAAAGGAAGTGAAACACAGATATAAACGTTAAGGGATTAGTTAATTTTTCTTCTTCGTGGTGTTGGTCGATGATAAGGACTTTGTGAGATGGAGGTTTAAAGGACCTTCCCGACTATTTCTGTCTGAGTTTGGAGATTCTTTATTTTGAGGAGATACGAAGCTCCACGAAGGGCATCCATTTGTGAAGAATTTGTATTAGCGATTTTAAAGGTATCGTTAAAAAGCGTTTAAACGTTTCGATGCGTCTAAATTTATAATTCGCGAGAATCATTTATGATTTATGAATTAATATAAGTAATACGTAAACATACTGCGAGAATTACATTTTATAAATTTAACGTCGGAACAGTTGTGAACATATCTCTTCTTTAATTCTTTACTAAAATTCGTTCCGCTTTTCAAGTGTACGGCTTTCAGCATTTCTGCAATTTACGGTGGAAAAGTTCCACGGAATTAAAGTATCAAACGCGGTAAAATTTCATTTGAAATTCCTTGAAATAATCCAGTAAAGTAAACGATCATATTTGCAAATTAGTTTTGTTTTCCTAAAATGTTCCGATTGAAGAATCTTCCACTTAAACGCTTCCAGCGTTCAATTTTTAACGTAAAATTGGCGATTGTTATTTTACAAACGATGCATTTCATTTTCATATCTATTCAAACCACAATAATTTTAACGAAAATCCAATTAATATAGCGACGACATAATCGTCTTATCAGAAACAAAAAACGGAACAATTGTGGAACGAGAACTCACTTGCTCTTTATTTTCTGGAAATATTGATCTAAATTATAAAATTCGACACGAATTTATAACACATAACAAAACATAAATATTCGTTCTTAATTCAGCGACAATTCGAAATATAAACTTGTCGGACTTAAACTTAGGTTATCCAACTTGCTGTAATAAAATTTTGCAGATTACCCTCGAGAAATGTATAAATTCAACATGGTTGCCTCAACTGAAAAGCTACGGTGTCCTTTCGAGACCAACATATTCAAATGGATACAGCTTTGTGATTGTAACCAAGCCCGCTAAGTATTAGACCAAGCTACATCCTTCGTGAGATTCCCCCATAATGCACTGTCTGTTCATTAGTTTTGGTATTTACGCGCCTCTGTTGCAAACTTCGATAACACATCAACATTCCCCAAGTGTTCTCGCCGGCAATTTCAAAACGGTTCGTTCACCGCAAGTTAACTGGCCCTGATTTTCGGGGAACAGCTTAGTCAAAGTTTCCCGCTATTTCGAAACTTCGGCTAAGTTTCAGATCAAACATACCATGGTAAAAGTATTCTTGCGCTTTCGCGAATTGGAGGATTTACATAAAGCTCGTAAGCTTTCGCGGAGTATGTTGGATAAAATTATCGAGATATTTGCAATGGAAATTGGAATTTTTAGCGGTTCGGTGAGCGAGATTTAAGTTACCGAGGGTGGGAAACGTTTGTCTCGAGTAAAAGGAAACGAAGTGATGTGTTTATGCTTGTGTCGTATGTAGTTGACGTTATTATTCTACTCCGGTAACTATCTACTCTTGTGATTATTGCTATAATTCATATTTGAGGGATGAAATTAATTTTTACAATGTAATTCCCTAAACATCGTCAGATCATAAATCTTGTCAAATCTACGTCAAACTCAGGAAATTTTGAAGAAAATTTTCACAATATAAAAACTCCACTTAGCACGAAAATTATAGCATAATTAAATACCAAAAATTCGATCGGCAGTGAACGCGTTAACGAACACTTACTTTGCGTTTCTACCGAGTGATCTGACGTGTCCCTTTAAAAATCCCGGAGAATAAATTCTGCGACGAGGTGAAATTAATAGGGACAAGAATGAAGGAACAACGTTCCGCTGGTTTCGCATCGAGCCAGCTGATTTATACTCGCGGGTGTACCGCCTCTTTTGCATCCCGTGTTCCCCTGCTTGTATTGATTAATTTCGCGAACGATTATTCGGAAGCGCCGTTTTTACCATACATCGTGTCACGTTCGGGACTTTTGCATAATGGCTTTCGATTTGCATACCCTTGTGCCATTGGCCGATGCCGTCGCGAAATTTCTTACCCTTCCGACGAATGGGGGCGTTGCTACGTGTCTCAAAGGGAGAGATTAGGGGCGTCCGTGATTTCGATGGACGGAAAAAATGCGCCGGCCACGGTAAATGGTAATAATTAACACCTTGGAAATAAGAGAAACTATTTCTCCTTCTCTCTTCTTTACAGACTCTAGATAGTGTGTTCAAATCAATCTTCTACTGATTCGACAGTTCTATTTATTCGCTTGCTTCTGGTTTGATGAAATTTGAACATTGAACATTGTATAATTAAAAATTTAATTTCTTAGGCACTGAATTTTTGTACTCTTACAAAGAATGCTAAAATGCTATGCAAATTAATTTGGAGGAAATTTTATAGGTAAATATAGGGATTTGAAGAATATTTGACGTAAATTTAACCCCTTGTCTTACGATTTTTTTGATAGCTATGCAAGCAAGCGTTAACTATTGTATATCATTAGTTCAAATATTGTACACTATTGACATTTGGCAATTTTCAAATTTATAAGTCAAAACTATAACTGGAATTAAATTTAATCTTTCCTGCGAATGTAACTACTGTACTCTGTGACCATGAGTCTGGCTCGTATACAAGGCAAGGTGTTTAAAAAAAATAGAACATTTAAATAGAATTCATTTATCGATGAGAAAATTCAACTAAATCCACGTGAATCGTTGGATCGTAAAGAACACAGCAATTTTTTTCAATTAGAAGGAACATTTCACACGGAACGAACATGTGTCGTTCTGCCGTTGATGGCTTTACGATCTTCCGCGAGATCGCGAAACGATAAGAGGGTGGATTGCGGTCTCGAATTACGGAACAATGGCGAAATTTCTAGTAATGTAACGGGCAGGTAGAGAATCGTATGTATACGTAAAAGTGGAGATTCCATTTTCGATCGATGATAAAATGCTGGTCGAACCATGTGAATTACGACAGCGATAAATCACTGAGAAACAGGCAATAGAGCGTTCAATGAATTAAGCTCTGATTTCTTTTTTTCGTTTTCGAAGAAGACAGTAATTTTCCCTTATTCACGACTGTGCCGTGCAATTTCCATGTAATTGGTTCGATCGTAGTTTCGTGAAATATCTTCTTCAATCTTTTATAGAGTTATGACACAGCAACATTCTGACGGAAGGAAAATTGCTGTATTATGCATTTGATATTGGTGTATTCAATAGTTTCTGTGTATATTATTATGTGGATAGAAATAGTGAGTGAAATTGTGAGGTGATTAATAACGGAAAATTTGAATTGATAATTTGAACTGTCTAGTGAGATTTAATAATATATCTACCACGTGTAATTTTAATAACAAGTAGACGTTATTGTCACTTCTGATAGCAAGTTGATAAGTGGAAAAATATAGCATAAAATGACCGATCGATTTTTCTGATTTGTTTGTAATATTGCTGGCGTTGTTAAAATGTGTACGAAAGAAAGAAGCGTATACTAGAAGAATTTTTGAAGTCTTCAGAAAGCAATACTTATCGCAACTTCGATTTTCGTATTATTTTATTTCATTATTTTTTCGTAATTCAAAATGCATTCGTTGCAAAACACTTCCAAATCGACGAATTGTGAAATTTCAGAGAAACACAAACGCAGAAATGATTTAGAAGATGATTTGTGACAGTCGGCTAGTTGCCGTTTGTTTTACGGACACTTTTGGCGCGCGTTGCGTGGTTGCGAAACACGGATGATCAATTTGCAAGTGAAATTGGCCGATGCAAATCTTCGAGTTGAAAGAGGCGTCGGTTCGCGCCCTAATTTGCCCCCATTGCCTTGGCTCACGGAAGTTTAGCAACGTTCTTTGCAATTTGCCCGTTGACGTTGTCGAGTAATAAGAGGAATCTTGCATTCATTCTGCTTTCTCGCTAATTTTTCTTCCGTTGCGTGGTTACGTTATTAGAAGCTATTACGGAGCTTTAGAACAAGCCTGCTTTCTTTCATTCGTAACGTACGAATTGCAGTTCTTAATTTTTATTCGCAGCTGAGAAATTTCGTCCATTGTTGAAAACGATCAATTTTATTCTTTTTTTTTTTTTTAATTGTTTTCTAAGTGTGTAGAAATAAGTTTACCACGATTTATAGTGCTGTAACTCAGTTGTTTTGCCGTGATAGAAATAAAAGATAAGGCAATATGGAAAATGAAAGAAAATGATAAAATAAAATTGCACGATTAATTGTGCACGTCTGAGATACGAGCATGAGCGTTAAGTGGTTAAGTATGTTTTATAGTTGCGATAAGCGAGGAAAAAGTAATTCCGTTGCAGCATTGTAAGATTTATATTGGAACTTGTGTGATGAATACAGTATATTCTCCACAAGTGTCAGACCGCAAGGAAGCTAAACCGGACACTCGTAGAGTCAGGGACTACGTTTTCGAGCCTCGCGCCCGCCTTTGTAGTTTGCCGAACGTAGACAAGGACAGCGAATAAAAGATAAGGATGAAACGTGAGTCGAGGCAACCAAGCGATTTAAATACCAACTTTTTTAATTTTACGTTCTTTTATCCCGCAATTTTTCTTAACATATTGATGAACATTTACTTATTAACACGTTCACTGTCTGGCCAGAT
>NW_017100254.1:4030397-4031770 GCF_001263275.1 Habropoda laboriosa | reverse complement strand
TTACTGACTGCGAGCGAGATAACATGGGCGCAGCAATGACGCAGACCTAGGCATAGGACCATCTATACTGTCACTTGTAGAATCCAAACTTAGTGACTCTTGTAGAGAATTTACTGTAGTTGTTTTATAAATTCAGTAGACCA
This sequence comes from Habropoda laboriosa, assembly GCF_001263275.1. Taxonomy (NCBI): domain Eukaryota; kingdom Metazoa; phylum Arthropoda; class Insecta; order Hymenoptera; family Apidae; genus Habropoda; species Habropoda laboriosa. The sequence goes on along the minus strand of NW_017100254.1, from coordinate 4,031,627 downwards.
CTATTGAGTGTTTTTCAAATTCTGTGGAGTTTTTGGTCCTCGCATGGAGATATCAGAGATTTCGAAAATCTGAATCGATGTGGAAAAAATGTATGCCAATGAAGATGAGAAAGCTTTTCCATTTGCTAAACAGATCTTGTTCTATTAACTTATTATTGTATTAATTATAATACACTCTTTTTCCCCATAAGTTCAGACATTAAAGAAACATTTCTTTCATGATCGATAAAACTACAAATTAATTGAACATAAAAGACCGACATTTGGCTGCCCTTTTCGACTTTTCCTCGTGGAAATATCATATTCTAAGAACCGAGCAATACGCGATGCTTGTTAATAAGCAGAAAAAGTTTCTTAATCCTTCTTGAATGCCCGCGAATTTCCATAACAAAAAGGTAGAATCGTGCGGTATCTGAATCTCTCCTTTCCACGAAGCAATTAAAAGCTGAAAACTGTAATAAAAATAAAATCCTATCTTGCCACAGTTAAACTGTTATAAAAAAGATCGTTCTTATGTAGCGATAATTAGTCGTCCATCTCAATGGTAGATCTTTTTCCCTTTTTTCTGTCGCCGCCTTCTCGTTCTACTTCCCCGCGATGGTAGAGCCTTATTTTAGGATTTCAAGCCCGGCAAAAGGGATCAATTTCTTTTCTCGTGGAGGCTGCAGCGACGAACAAAGACACGGGGCCAATCTATAGAACTCTTAATCGCAATCTCCGAAAGTGGAAATTCTCCGTAATATCCCCTCCGAGCCGAGCTTCTGTTCGAGATCGACACTGAACGGCACAGAGCCTGTTCGCGTTTGCGTGCCATACGATTCACTTTGCCTTTGTTTAAAAATCGTTTCTCCGCCTTGGAATGTTGCTATCGGCGTTGACTTTAATTCGACGACGAAATTTACCCTTTAAAGACGAAATTAACCGCGATTTTATTGTTCTTTCTAACTCCTTTTCTTTCATTTTTCTTCTTTATTTTTCTTAACTTGCATTTTTTTTAAATTTTAATTACACTGATTTTATAATGCAACTGTAATGTTAAGTTGGTGAAAAAGTTCGTTTACTTGCAGTTAGGTAAAAATAGAAGCTTCTTTTGTTACTGTATCTATCTATCACTTTGTCGGTATTGTTTAATCTACGTTCAGATATCAGTGGCGACAAGAAACCTTCAATTAACGTCATAATCACCGTCATAGTCACTTAAATTACGTAAGAAATGTTTCTCGTGTTATC
>NW_017100254.1:4019422-4030360 GCF_001263275.1 Habropoda laboriosa | reverse complement strand
GGAACACTTATGTTACATTTCTGTACTTTCAGCGATAATACAACCAAAGTGTTAGGTAGAATTTTTAATTTTTTAGTTAAAAACGACTACAAACTCAATTCCACGTTTATCTCCAATTTAACAGAAACACTTAATCAAGATACATATTTCCATTGATCGAATACAAAATCTGAGACTTCGTTGCAACAATCTTGTGCATACAAACAGGCTTCAAGTGGTTTTCCTGAATGCAGATGTTCGTTGAAAGAAGTTGCGAGAATCGTTTTCCTCTCTTTTTTTTCTCCACAACGAAGCTGTTTCTATCAAATAAAATCAATCAATCTTCGAGTTTTATTGGGTTTTGTAGAATTGGACAACGAGGCTTTTCAGTAGAGAGCATTCCTCGCAAGTAATGGAAACGAAATGTTAAGAAATGCAATTTCAGTGCTTGATCTGTCCAAGTGTGATATATCGATGAAACGTTCGATTTTTCCTGTTTATTCGATTATTTATTTGTCCGTATTTCGTGACACGCGGTATACTTTCGTTCGATAGGCATGCTAATTTTTTGGTTTCTCAAATTGTTTCTATCCGCGTGAAAAATGAGGTTCGATCAAATTAATTACAGTTATTAGATAGGTTTATTTGCGTAGATTGTTTTATTGTATCACAATGATTCTCGTGTTATATTTACATTCGTTTAAAGAACTATAAAAAAATCCTGTAATTATTATTCTGTTCCTTCTTTATCTTAAAAGTTCAACTGAGAAAAGCTGTTTAAATAGAAGTCTGTACGATTAATTCGATATTTCGTATAGTATTTTAAAAAATTATTTTATGCAATAAAATCACCTATTTTCTCGAACGATCAAAAATTCTGAAAATTTCAAAATCACCTCGCTATTTTCTCCGACGAACAAAAATTCTAAAAATTTCAAAATCACTTCCTGACAAATACCGAAAATTTTAAAAGTCGTAACGTATTCTCTAAACACTCCTTTTCAATAAATTAACAACTTCAAAGAAGTCGCTATTAATTAAAAATCCATTACTAAAATGTTACAAGTAAAGCTTTGTCACGTTGTCGAAACAAATACAGTAAATTCTCCACAAGTGTCAGTCAGTTTGGATTCTACAAGTGTCTGTATAGATGGTCCTACGCCTAGGTCTGCGTCATTGCTGCGCCTATGTTATCTCGCTCGCTGTCAGTCAAGCGTGTAACGCTACACCACTCGGTTTCTTTTACGAGATTTCTCGACAATTCATAAATTTCTTTAATTTTACTTTTTTTCATCTGAAATTTTTTTAATATGTTGGTGAGATTTTCTGATGAAAATGATATCAAACACGATATAATTTTCATCAGAAAAATCTCATCAATATGTTAAGAAAAATTTCGGGATAAAAGAACGTAAAATTGAAAAAGTTGGTATTTAAATCGCTTGGTTGCCTCGACTCACGTTTTATCCTTATCTTTTATTCGCTGTCCTTGTCTACGTTCGGCAAACTACAAAGGCGGGCGCGAGGCTCGAAAACGTAGTCCCTGACTCTACAAGTGTCAGGTTTAGCTTTCTTATGGACTGACACTTGTGGAGAATTTACTGTACCCCGATGAAATGAAAAATGTTCGTAGAGTGAAACAGAAGGACACGAGAGACTACGTAGGAAATTAGGAAGATAAGATTAGGAGTGAAAATTACAGATAGATATGAGATAGAGGTGGCGTGATGCATGTCATCAGAGAGGATCCAGTTGCGACTGTAGCGGGTCAGTGTACCTGATAATACACTAGTATGGGGTGAACCCTGCGGGTCACCCAGCCATCCGGAGGACCAACCTGCAGTTCCTCCAATATTCTGTTGCTGTTCCGCCAGCAGTCTGACCGTCAATGCGTATGTAAGCAGCATCACGCCCAGCGGTATGTAAAAGCAGATTATGCTGCCGATCAGCTTGTACAGAGGGTCCGGTATCTGGCACGCACCGTCCACCAACACCGAATCGTTCTCCTGCAACACCAGCATACAGGATTATCCACTTAGCGCCGCGACCGACTCCATCTTTAACGCTTACACCCATCAAGCCTAATTTAACGATCGACAACTTGTGTTCTACGATTTTAGGCATTTTTTTTTTGCAAGTGTATTTTTTGATTAATTGGTAGAATCGTGAGGGTTGATTGATTGAATTACGTGTAGAAATAAAAAGTGGGGGTAGTTGTGTGTTGAAGGTTGGAAATTAAAGGGAAGTGAGAAATATGTCGTTTGAAGTATTATGTATAGGGATAAAATTGAGAAAGTGAAATTATTGCTGTAATTTTTAAGTTTTTAGTTTGTTTTCATTACTGTTTTGGTTAGATACATAAATGGGAAAATTTTGTATATGTGTTATCATAGTTAAGTAATTCAGTATAGTGCTTAGTTATTGACAGGTATCTTTTTCTTATTCGTTTATTCGAAATTATACCAGTATTTCAATTAACAATGTAATGAACATAAACAGTAGTGTTTAAGATTGAATTTGCTGTAACAACAGTAGCACATCTATCATTCCTTAATCTCAGTATTACATATTATAAATATGTGTATTATTAACAAAGGATTAATCGAAATTTAATTTCACCTTATCACATTCTACATCAAATTTAAATACGAACCCTTTACACTCCACTGGTGCCAATACAGCAACCTTCCTAATGTGTAATTTGCATCACACCTAAACATTGCAAGATTATTTATAAAATCCATATTTCTTTTTCGAAGGAAAACTTAATTTTCAAAAGTACCCTAAAATCGATAGTACCAAAAGATTCTCGAAGTGCGAATTATTAATACCAACAATATACTCGATCGTTGAAGTACAATTTTCAAACAGCGGGTATTATGTTCAATGTTTTCTTTGCTCTGCATCTTTGTCGTAAACGATAAATCATCCTATAGACACTGTCGAGCTAACAAGGATCTTCTTTTTTGTTCCAGAACCCCGGAACAATGTCCCAGCGTGGTTTCTCTATTAGCAGAAAGTTATAATCCTCACGTAAGGTACGGTGCAGCAATGGCTCTGGGAATTGCTTGTGCCGGCACCGGTTTGAAAGAGGCGATAGCTTTACTGGATCCAATGACAAACGACTCGGTGAACTTTGTTCGTCAAGGTGCCCTGATCGCCTCCGCAATGATCCTGATCCAACAAACCGAGGCGACCTGTCCCCGTGTCAAAGACTTCAGGGCATTGTACGCGAAGGTCGTGGTGGACAAACACGAGGACGTAATGGCGAAATTCGGCGCCATTCTAGCGCAGGGTATCATCGATGCCGGTGAGTACGTAACTCCTGGGGTGTCGTTAACCTGTCCCTTTAACACGCGTTCGCTGTAGTGCGAGGTATATAGACCTTGTGTCGTACTGTTCGACTCGTTTTCGTAGCTGATAAACTGATATTTTTATCATTTTTATAGTATTTCCACCGTATTATTCACAATGTGATAGGCAGTGGATTAGAAAAAAAGGGGGCAATTGTGCAAATTGTCAGAATTGTACAAATATTGTTTTCAGTTTATTCGTAAATATTGCAAAATACAAAGTATCGATTTCTGCTGTATTTGTATATCATTTCGTAGTCATTTCTAACTTCTCACATATCATAATTCCATTCAATTCTCAAAATTCTCAATTTAAAAATAATAATTTTTCCAAGATAAGACCTTCCTTAACCCTCTATGGGCCGAATATTTTTCTTGACTGTAAAAGAATTTATGTAACGTAAAATTAGCAACTATCGACCTATAAATACAGAATAACAGTGAATTCAGCAGTTTCGACAATTTTATCATAACGAATACATATTGTAACTTTGAAGTAACAACGGTTATCAAGAAAGTTACTGGTTAATAAGGAGACATTGTACAACAAGACGTTTATGCCATTTTGTGGAAGAAAGTTCAATTATTTAATAAAATATCGATATATTAGTATGTGACTTGAAAGTTACACGGGCCCATAGAGGGTTAATTTAATTTACTGCAAACTCAATGATTCCTTATTTTCAGTTACTAGATACAAATAGAAAAAGGCTCGTTTCTGTAATTTTTATGCATGTGATAGCATATTTCAAAGCGAGTAAGATTAATTCCGCGTTTGACAAACTATCGGAAATATTGTTTAAATATTCGTTACACACTTCCACGCAGCAACGTTAAAACATGTATTCCAGGTGGTCGTAACGTGACAGTGTCACTGCAATCGAGGACAGGCCACACGAACATGCTGGCAGTGGTTGGTGCATTAGTATTCACCCAGTATTGGTACTGGTTCCCTCTAGCCCACTGTTTGGCCCTGGCCTTCACTCCGACATGTTTAATCGCTCTGAATGCACAACTGAAGATGCCAAAGCTAGAAATTCGCTCGAACGCCAGACCAAGTGTCTACGCTTATCCGGCGCCTTTGGAAGAAAAGAAGCGCGAAGAAAGGGAGAAGATCACGACTGCTGTCCTCAGTATCGCCGCGAGGGCGCGTAGACGTGAATCAGAGAGGCGTGCTCGTGATTCTCACGAGAAAATGGAAGTGGTTAGTAGAAGAAAAAATTTCTAAAATAAATTACCGCATCATCAGGCATGGAAACTAAAATTGATCTCTTCCCTAATTTGTGTGAGACGTTGCTTTTCTAACAGGTAAAGGGGACCTGCAGGTCTTAAATTAGGTTGCAGTGTTTCTTTTCGTGATTAAAAGTAATCTGTACTTGCTTTGACATAATCTTAAGTGTAGCATACAAAGATTGAAAATTATAAGACAGTTTTATGTGCATTTAAATTTATCGACTGCGCCAATAGCTCTCGCTGCCAAGTGAATCTCATAATTTCTCAATTCAGACTTCGGCGATTTTTCGAATTCTGCCGAATTTCCATTCTGTTCGAGTAACTTCAGTCGCGATACACTTTGATCCACTCTGTATCTGATTATCTTTCGTCGTCATTCGTTTAATATGGTAATTACGCACACAGTGGGAGGGACAAACCACACTTTCCATTCCCCTTTAATTTCTAATCGCAGGACCCGCCAGAGACGACGAAAGAAGTCGTCGAGATGGCATCCAAGGAGAAAGAAGAGAAGAAAAAGGAGAAGGAGGAGAAGGAAGTGAAAGAGGTGAAGGAGGTGAAGGAGGTGAAGGAGGTGAAGGAGGTGAAGGAGGTGAAGGAGGTGAAAGAGGTGAAAGAGGTGAAAGAGGTGAAGGATACGAAAGTGGAGAAGAAGAGCAAGGACGAGGGTGAGAAGACGGAGGAGAAGAAGAAAGAAGCTGAACCGAACTTCGAGATTCTTCAGAATCCAGCTCGCGTGCTGAGACAGCAATTGAAGGTGATACAGCTCGTGGAGGGTAGCCATTACGTACCTGTCAAAGATATCCAGATTGGAGGCATTGTCATGGTGAAGCACATTAAGTCCGACACAGAGGAAGAGCTGGTAGAGCCAGTTGCCGGTAAGTCGATTCGTTTTTTAACATTTCCTCATTAACGATTAACCCTTTTTAACGCCATATGACTTGGAAGTTACGTATTCGTTTATTTATTTATTTTTTATCTATATTTTCTTTATTTATTGTTGTACCGTTGCACTGTATTGTTCAGCTGTGACATTATCACCAGGAAATTTTTGATATTTATTCTTGCTTCCCTTACGAAAAGGTAAAAAGATCAACCTAAATTTTTCTTCTTATGAACGAAGGAAGTCGGGTTGTTGAGAGCGTTGATGATAGAATTTTATTGAAGTTACGAGACGAGCATTTGTGTTTGTTGCAAGAATTGTTAAGATACATCGTCAAGTAGTAAGAGTAGAAACAACGGTAAAAAGAATGTAGCAGAAATAATTGAAAATAATCAATTGATTGTTATACTATGCAGTCACAATTTAAAATGGTAAAAAGGATTAGTTAGAACGTTAATGACAAAGAAAATTAATCGGTACTTCCAACGGTGATCTGTTATCTCTGTGTTTAGTTAAGAATAATTAGTAAACGATCACAATATTCGTCCAAACTTTTCATTCAAGCGGCGAATTTAAAATCACAAGCGATTTATCTAATACTTCGCTTAAAGTATCAGCAATCACACAGATCACGCTACATTCGTCCATTTCCCTATTATCTGAACGACCTCATAAAAATCCTTATCTATTCTCTCTCCCAGTTTATGGAATTATTCACTTGAAATGTAGAAATACAATAAAAAAAAATAATCAAAATTTCTCCGACCTCGTCCAGTAACACTCTCCCAAAATTGACGAATTCTCAATGTTCCTCCAACTGAAACTAACACTTTTTCGACGACAATTCCAGTTCCAAGAGCCAACACTCTATACCATCACAATTACTTGATCATTGTCGCGCTTGTTAAACTAGACCGTTTTTCAAACGGAGTTATTACTACGTCGAGTTCGATTGTCACCGTTATGTTTCAGCTTACGGACCCCATCCGGAGGAGGAACAGGAAGCGGAACCCCCAGAACCGTTCGAATACAGCGAAGATTAAACGGTCGCGTGATCCAGAACATATCTCCGTGACTCGGACGTCACTATACCAGACAATTTGTTCACATATACGCACGTGTATAGCTCGCAGTCTGTAGAAGCAATGCGGAGAAAAGAAAGAAAAAGAAAAAAGCTGTTGCCACTGTCTCTCCCCCCACTTCGATAAAAATAATCCGTTGTTCCTACAGCGACACGTCCTTTTTTTTATTTTCATATAATTCATTCCCTGGGAGGAATAGCCCCGTGACTCTCGATACTCTTTTATCTGTCATCGAACTGCTGCTGATCCGTATCTTCGAATTTCAATAAATATATGGTTTGCTCTGATCAACCGTACGTGTGTTACTTATATTCAAACCATCCACTTAGATTCGCAACTCTGTTGCTGTGAGAATTGCGGAGATTAATGCTGGACAGTAGGAGCCTCTGTAACGCGGGAAATTCAAATTAAGTTCCACTGATAACGTTTTTCTTTTTAGCGCTGGTGCAGTTTCTTCGTCGATTGAAGTTTGTTTCGTTTAAATAATTGAACATTGGCGGATTTTCTTCGATTTGAAATGATCGAACATCTGCTTCAGAGTTCGTGGCGATTTTTTGATCGCGTTACGCGGGATCCTGCTGTGCTAGAATTTTGTCCATAATTGTACAGTTTTTATTGTACGTCTCTGAAATTTTGTGTCGAATTTAGTTTCTTCTTCTTTTTTTTTTAATCACATCGAAAACAATTATTTGCAGAACGTCATATCATGTTTTAACAATACGAACTGATGTAGAGATAGAAATTGTTAATTTAATTTGATATGTAGGTATTTAAATTGCTTTAACAATAGGTATATCGGAATTTTCGTATGTGTGGGAAACTTTGACTGGTGTCGCTATGTTTTTCGAGTGTATAGGTTCGTTGAAAATTCGGGAAAGCATAATATAATACGTTTTATAGTACGAATATCGAGACTGCAATGTTTCTTGCTCAATAATTATACTCGACGATTAATATTAGAGTACAATAAATATTGAAACACATAGAAATGTGATATAATCATCGTATAGAGAAATGTCTGTAATAGATATTGGAGTCATTTTTACGATTTTATTAGAAATTCTCAATTACAAAACCGTAGCAATTTTCGAACTATACCATATAATTCTCGCAGATTTTTTTTGATACAAAACTGTCAAGTATCCTGTTTAATAAAATTTATTATACGAATTGTTTGTATTTTACTTTATTCAGTGATATTTTGTATAGGTATGCGTTTACGCTTGCAAAATTACCTTGCAGACGATCCTTCCGTATCCAAAGTGAGTACTTTGTTTCATTGACATTCTTCAGTTTTTGTTAAATACCTACCATAGCACACACACTTCTGTGATTACTTACTAAAGTTTTTATGCTTGTTGCATCGAATTATTTAGTCATTTTAGTCGAATTCATGTCAATCGAAAGTTTCATTATTACAGAGAATTAGGTTCTTATTTTATGTGCTCATTAATAAACAAACAGACGATGAGACATAATTTTCAGGAGATAGAAAAAATATAGTAAAGGAAAATTTAAATGTGAGGTGAGTAAAATACGCTGTTACTAAAAATTAATATAATTTAGTGTAAATATCTGCAATCAACGTATATTTAATTTTCCACAATGTTTTTCTAGGCAATATTTAGCACTCATTACATTTTCAATCTGTACAAGGTAATGAAGATTTCTACTTTTCCTTCCGAAGCAGAAGTTCGCGTTTTTAATTAACTTTTTAATGTAAAATTATTTCAAACGAGTGTACAACGTGTCAACAACGCATCACCGATCGAAACCGCCACTTATTAATTTCAAGTACGGCCAATTTCGCGTACGTTGTGTCGGGGGAATCACGCGAATTACCATTGGAAAATCGAATTTCCATCGGCGAGGCTCGCTCGAAAATTCATCGTTTCTGCTGACAGGGTTGTATTCACGCGTGAAACGGTTCTCGCGAACCGCAAATTAAAGTAAACTGAAGTGAGGTCGCAAATTAAATGTGTTCAACTACCGTTGAAAACTTGTCCCCGTTAACTGACCGCACATAGATCGAATCGCCTTTTAATCTTTCGTAGGAGAGTACGCTATTTTGTCTGGCAAAGGCACAGATTCGTCTTCTTTAATCTGACGCGTCACAAAGATGCGATATTTTTTTCTGCTCGCTTTGTAAGCTTTCGTTTCACTTTCAATGCTTTCTTTTGGCGAAAATTGCAAAGGTGGAAAGCTTAATGATCAAAGACGAATTAGTGAAGAATAAGAAGATTTCTGTGCAGTTTGTGAAGAAGCAGATTATGTGGCAAATTAGAGTATCCTCTTTTGTCAATGTGGAGTATATTTATTATAAAGATAGTGGATAAAATAATGTAAAATGATGGGGTACTTAGGAAGTATTGTAAGAATTAATTGATACGAAATTTAAATTGCGAAATTAAATAAAAATGTTGGAAGATGCGAAATATCTCGTGTCCAAATGGAAAAACATGCGAGTTATCTCGTCCATAGATGCAAAGGGGTTAATACGAACACTAAAAGCTCGAATACCTGTTTCATCACGATATGAGCTTTTGTTCTTTTATATTTTTCACTTCCCTAAAATAAATGTGAGTCACGCATTATCCAATCGTGTCAAGACCACAATTTTTCGGGTGTGTTCCATGACACCTGCGACTACATCACGCAAAGTGATCCGTCTGTCAACGGTTAGGTAGACAGAACGATGAAGTATCGCTCAATACTGGTCTCTCTAAGTTCGTTACTAAATTATTCATTCCATATTGGTGACAGTCTTTAGACACAAGGATTAGATTATGATACGTCAATCATTATTGAGAAGGAGATAGCGAGCACTTAAAATACTGCTCATATCGTTTTAAAATTCGGTCTATTAAATTAAGATTGAAATGCACCAAAAACTCTGCAAAACTCTAGTGCCAGAAAATTTTCAAAATTCCTATAAAAATGAAGTATCAAATTAAGATCGAAATGCACCAAAAACTCTCCAACGCTACAGTGCCAAAAAATTCTCAAAACGACTACAAAAATGAAGTATTAAATTAAGATCAAAATGCTCCAATACCAGCAAATTTTCAAAACAGCTATGATCGCCGATAGCAATGAAAGGGTTAACGCTGTCCTCATTCGCAATTTATATTGTCCACATTTTACCAGAATGTCTAGGCAGCCAGGTTAACTGGAAACTCGGTGCTAGTTCGACTGTCAGGCCGGTGGATTTAATATGTGACAGAAACGTGCCACATATTTTAACAAGCTTAATGAGTACACGCGGAAAATAAGAATTAATAGGGCGGAACAGGGTAACTTTTCGTGTCATTTAAAATTGCAGCTGTTTTCAAAACTGCCACACGCTGCGCGACTCGCGTTGCAACAGATAAACCTCTGAGGTCAACAATTATATTAAATTAGCTCCGCACTTGTTCGCGATATCAATATGTATGCGTTTTATAGAGCAGTAACAGTGTTTCGTTAAATTGCGATTTTTGTTTAAGCTAGCTGAAAGAATTTGCCAGATTTGAACATTTGACTGATTTATTGGCATCCAAAATTATCCTATTTAGCGAAAAATTTCAGAAATTATAGTTAATTATTAAGTTTCGATTCACTTTTGAAAAATCAAAATATTGTTAATATTTGTGCAATCATAGTACAATATTTACATATCACGGGCACTTATTTTCACTCTCGAGGAATGAATTATTCGAACACCTTTAACTTTTCTTCGCAAGGATAGTCGATTAATAAGTTTCTCGAAATGTCTGATATTTTCTGAGAAAGATTCCAAGTGCTGTTCAACGCGATTTGCGTGCAATTAAGCGATCAAGTTCAAACACTCGACTCGCGTTCGTTAAACCTCAGAAAATTGTTGCCCCCTCGTTAAACCACCCTTAGAACGGAGAGTTACCGAAGAAGTCAATGAGGATCTCTTAAAAACACTTAAAGATCGACCGACTGGGAAATTAAATTTCAGAGATAAGCGTTTTGTGACAAGCGATATCGTAGTTAAGACCGTGGAAATTTGATGAGAAATTTCAAATTCAATCGCGTTCTTTATTCCATTGAGAAAATATTACGAAAACTGCACTGAAAGGATTAAACAGATCGAGTGATAAAGAGTTAGACTCCAATTTAGTGAATTTTTTTAACAATAGTGATCAAATTATTCGAAATGACACTTAAAGAAGAGAAATTTCTCATTTTCCACGAAGCACAAATTTAAATGAAAATTCACACCCGTAGAGCATGAAACTTTACAAATATGTAGAATCTCCCATGCAAATCGAGCATCTTTCTGAAGATGCATGTTTCCTTTTCACTCGTGAGACCTGAAGTTCGCGAAACGAGATTTCATAACTTTATGAATTGCAATTACACGACGTTAACTGGAATTCTGCGAAAACGCAAATACCAAATT
>NW_017100254.1:4004321-4019361 GCF_001263275.1 Habropoda laboriosa | reverse complement strand
TTCTCACTTGGAAAATACGAATGACGCTGAAAAATCATCAGAGTTACTACAAAATAAAAATGTAACAAAAATACTACATTCCCAATGTGGTTAAATTGAAAAATCAAATTTATCAACGATACGGCTAAAATTAAACGTAGAATAATTACCATCCTTGAACTCTTTTTCTCGCAAAAAAAATCCCAGAATAAAATCCGGCGATGTAGATCAGTTCTCTGTTTCTTCGATTTTAAAGGCGCTTGTAAGAATTCAGTTTCTGCATACATTTCATTTCTACGACTTGCACACGTCGGAAATACAAGTGAGAAGAAAGAACTGTATGTTTCGTGCTACACGAAAAGCCTATCAGCCGTTTGATAAACGAGCTATACGTATTGGTAGGTAAAAGCATTTGCAATCATTTCCTTATTTACACGCAGATCTAAATTTTTTTCATTCTTACATTTAACATTCTTTCCTTTCTGTTACTGAAAAACGTAACAGTGTTTTAGCTTTCATTTACAAAAAGCATAACTGAATAATTGAAAGCACATGATTGGATCATTTCAATTATTCAATATGCAAATACTTACACTTAGAGTGTAGAATGTAAACTGTGTCAAACAGTTATGGTTATAAAGGGTTACAGTTCGTTTTCTGAATTTTAAGAAACATTTTAATTTTTTTCGTTATATTTCACAAATTAAGACGGAAATGATAATAATGGGATTGGACGAATAGGATTTTTCAAGCAAATGTTGGGAGCAGAGTGACAGAAGTGTGAATGAAGAGTGTTTGAACAGATTCTTTATTTATCAGATCTTCCTATAAAATAAACATTTCGGTAAATTTCCTGTAAAATTTATTGCTACGCTCTAAAAATCCCCATACTCTTACAGAATATCCAGACTCGAATACACGTTCGTTATTCAGGATATTGCTTCGCCGATTCGGTAGCTAAGATTCGTATCAGAAAATCGTTGGAAACCGCGATATTCGTGTTTTACTTCCCTTCTTTTATTTTTTTTTTTTTATTTTTCAGAAGATACGAACGTTCGAATAAGTACTGTATAATTTTCAGTAACGTGTTCAAACGGAATTTACCGGCCCCGAGGTTTCGCGTGACGCGAAAGTAAAATACACAGGGTGTGTGCCGTGGTGTTTTCGTGTTAAGTGTCTCACCTTCGAGTACATCAGACTGAGCGGCAAGCTCATGGCGATGCTGAGAATCCACACGAAGATGATTTTCAGGGTGACTCTTCGTCTGGTTTTATTACGACCAAATTTCATGGGGTACCGTAGACTGAGGTACCGGTCCACGCTTATTGTGCACAAATGCATGATGCTCGCCGTACAAAATAACACGTCCAGGCAGATCCAAACGAGGCAGTAAACTGACGGCAGGGGGAAGTATCCTGAAATAAAAATGAATATTTCTCTATTAGATGTGACAACGTGTGTGATACCATTATTGTGTTTCAAGTATGAGTTCGTTCGTATAAAGGACAGGGGAGGATCTTTTCGTTGGTTATTTATGCCAGCCGAAATTTCGAGAATGTCAAAACTACGTTAGGCGTGTGCCTTTGTATTTTTTCTTTTACACAGTTCGAAGAGTTGAAATGCGAAATACCGTTCAATATTCACCTGTGCAGGAAATTGGTAGTGCGAGTAATTAATTGACCTAAGAGAAATTCAGAAGTTAAATATGTAAATTATGTATTATAGAAAAAATTGAAAATTAATTATAAAAAATATGTATATTTTTGTAATAACGTGGAACGAATTTATGGTTGAAACTTAGAAATATTCCATGGAATGAAAGATAAACGAAAGTCCATTCTAAATTTCATTTATTTAAATAATTAATCAAATTTAGATTGGAAGTTTCCAAGTTTCAAATATTCCGCCTAATTTCTGCAACTGGCAGTAACTCAAATGCATAGTTTATCATTTCCCTATCTTACATACAGTTATATCAATAATGAGATCAGAAATTAAATTACAAATAACTTTCTTATTTACCATTTCTTTCTATCTCAATTCCTTCTGGAGTTATTTGAATTAATGAGTTTTCGCTGCCTAAATTTAGAGGGTGACTTCACCCCTTAAATATGAATGTCCATTAGTACGAACAGTATGAGTCGAATACAGTTAGGATTCTCTTTCTCCATGTGTCCAGACTTTCGTTACCGTACTTTATAGCGATTGCTGAAGAGTCAGTCGTTCGACGGTAGAATTCTATGCTGACGAAAAACCGTCCAAATCAATCTTCCGCAAACGTCTAACATTCCAGACGAAATTAGATGCTAGTCCATCATCGTCCATCGTTCGAGACAACGCGATAGTATTATCAGTCGAAACCACTTGCTCTACCGTAATTAAATCAGTTACCCAAGATTAATTTGGCGAAGAGCCGCGATCGAGAGTTCAAATTCAAAGCGCAGAGTCTAACGAGACCAAGCCTTTAAACACTTGTTCCGAGATTTTGTCTAAGTGAGTGTTTCGTTAGCAGTGTTCGAGCAATCGGAGAAATATTTAGGGAGCAATTAGAAAATTCGAAATTGCCCGGCGGGCAGCGGGTTTCGTTACATGTAAACCGCAAAAAGCGCAACCTGTGCTCGAAGATCGATCGGAATTTCACCGCGTTACACGTTTGCACATGTGATTTCACATTCCGTGTTAGCATGAGTTTCCACTAAATCGAATTTCCGAACTCGCCCGGCGCGCATCGTTAGCCGTCGCTGACACTTTGCCTTCCCTCCTTTCCCACTTTCCCCAATTTTTTCGCTTAACTTCATTTTCACACTACTCGCTGCTCTTCGAACTACTTTACCTCCACGTGCCGCGTAACTGATCTCGACGTGAAAGGAGCACAGGTCAACGATAAATGAAGCAGGGAACGAGAAATCGTCGGGTCGGTTTCAATGATCGTTTGCAACGCTTTTACAGCGGTTTTTCTTTGAAACCACTTGCAATTGTTACATACGGGTGAGCGGGTATTCTTGCAAACACGTTGGATTGGGGATTTTGTGCTGCTTTTCGGTGAAATAAGGTCTGTTTCGATGATTAAATCACGAGATACCTTACACTCATTTGCGAGGAATAAGCGAACCTGTATACTAAGGCTTGTATACTTCTGAAACTTAGACTTTCGCATTTATATTTCATTTTTGCTTTAAAACTTTATTGTAGAAATATTTATATTGTATTGTATTTTAATTTATTTATGTTACTTATTTGAATTAAGAGTAAACCGTTACTTATTTGTATTAAACATTTATGTATACTTAATCTTCCCGTGGCCGATCAAATGATCGGTTAATAAATAAAGATCATATTTTGCCCAAAGTAATACAGGTGATTGCCAGTTTAATATAGAAAATGGCCATTAGATAATAATTAAAAAAAATTACACATCAAATTTGACTTCTTTTGAGCTTTTTTAAGTTTTCGCATTCTCCACAAGAATTCTTTTTAAATTTACCACACCTAGTCCTCCCAGAATTTCTAACGTTCAAGTACCTTCTCGGTGCAGCGGCGTTTAAACCAAAAAGAGCCAGTTAAAAATTAACGATCAGCCGGCTAACGAACACACGGAAGAAGAAAAGAACGATATTTCAGTTTAAAAACAGTTTCCCGGTTGATTTAGGGTATCCTCGGTGATTCCGACAGTGAGTAACTGCAGAGATCCTTCGTACCGCGGTGGTGGGTAGTGGAAGGAAGGAAGTGATATAGATAGCGAGAAAGGTAAGAGAAGAAGCAAGCAGTGCGTTTCATCCGGGGGCTCCCCTGGTGAATGCACCGCCGGTAAATCTACCTAGGAGACCCATGCTTTAGATGCAGTTAGGTTCGGGTTAGAGGTTGTATTTGTATGAATAGAACCAACTCCCTTTCAAGAACTCACAGCCTCTTACTCTTATACCATGTCGCTCCAGTTCCACTCGATTCTCCCACTGAACAATCGATAACAGATCGTTCACGTAAGTACATCATACACTTGTGTTCACACTGTGTAATTCCTCCTCTGGAGACCGTCTATTACGAGGTTCTGTATGCAAATTATACGTGGACCACCAGGAATGAAGGATTTCCACGTTACATCGACATACAGGCTTTCTGTTCAGTAAAATAAACATACCACGATCTAACATTCTTGTAGCTGATACGTACGACCCAATTTTTCAAACACACGAACTCGTTTAGGATTATCAAACGTACCTTTGAAATCTACAAATATTGCAAGCACATATTTACACTCACTTCCGTAAACACACTCTCTCGTACGCATCTAAGCAATCTGAAAAGAACGATATTTCCTGCATTCTTTCAACTATCCTTCTCTCAGAACGTTTAACCATTTCTATCGTCTTCCCAAGCACACGGAAATTAGGCTAATTGGTGTGTAAGACAGGGACTGATATCACATTTTCTAGGAATTTCAATAGGAGAATTACACTCTCTTTCTTCCACTTCAGCCACTCTGGAATAGCTCTTTCAACATTTCTACACTCACTCCAACTCAAGTAGAGTGTTTTCAAGCAACTTCATCAGACATAAGTACTGTCTCATTCACCTGATCCCACTTAAAGCTACTCACGTTTGCGGAAATATCCACTCGCGGTCTCGTCGCGGAACGAACACACGAAACTGGGAATCGTTCACAAATCTTTTCCAATTATCCTCTTTCGCTATGGAGAATGAAAGAGGATAATTGGAAAATTCGCTCTCCCTCGGCTGTCTTTTGTATACAGCCATTTTCTCACCTACTTCCTCGCTGTTCGCCTTCCTGCTCCTTTTCATATCATTTCAACTCATTCGTCCACCCAGCTGATCTGCCTCACACCCTCCACCTTCATCTCTTTCAGTCGCTTCCTATTCGCTACCTGGATCTATGACATCGCTCTCTCTCTCTCTCTAATAGATCATTCGTATTCATCCCTTCGTTCACACTCACACCGTGTAACCGTGCATTCTCTCTCAAGTCATTCACGTATTCCTCACCGCTACGAGATCATTCCTTACCGCAACATGTGCGTCAACAACAGCTTTTCATATCGATCACGATATCATTGCGCATCCAGCGCATGCATATGCAAAACGATCATTCTATTTGCCGAGACCCATTCATTCCACGAGAAAACCGCATCCATATTCTCGCTCTGTCCATGTATGCCAGGTATGGTTCAATGTTTTACTGCTTTACGGTTCAAAGTTCCTATATTCCCTTACACACTACGATTCTCCACGTATGCATTACTCACCATCACTCTTGCTTCGGTAGACCCACGCTCACATACGACTCTTGCAACACTTCCACATTCACAACGCGCTCAGTAATCACACTGCGACAATTACCACGCATAAAAAACCACTAGTCATCGCTTATTTTCCCCTTCTCTCCTCCCATCATTCTCACGTACTCAGAACACACGGTGAACAAAACCGAGCGATACACCCTTGCTCGGTTAAATTGAACAATATCGGGTAGCTCGTTTCAATTCTCGCGAGCAGGCTAGCGTTTTCATTCTAACTCGGCAATTTAAATTGAAATTAAACGATTGAACATTGCAATCGGCTGTAATTTGCATCTAGGAGAACCAAAAGAACAGTTTAATCTCGTTTGAAAATTTAAGTACCCCGTATAATTCCAGCTGGAAGAAATTCACGTTATAGTTAAAGTGTTTTCACGCAACGACAGGGGTATACATCTTTAATTAGGATCGGTGGGTGCCGTAAAAAGAGCGCAGTGGTGCGATGGAACTTATAGGTTCAATTTTCCCCTGGTAGTGAAGCTATTTTCACGTGCCGGCTCCTTATAACGGCCTCACGTTGCGGCTCAGCACGTACTCGAACCACGATAACCTCCGCTAGCTGATTTTCTCAGTCAGAGCTACACAGTATTTCCATGCAACCGGGAAAATACTTCCGATCTACGGAGATAAAGAATTTAAATGGCACGACTCTTTTTATTGTGATATCGAAAGACTGATAGACGCGTAATATTCGCGAGAGACAGTAAGTTTTTAAGCAAAGGTATGATAACGAAGAAAGTAGACACGGTGTTCGTCAGATACGTCTAAAGAATTTAGGTAGTTAACGTTGGAAGCTTTGGAAGGACAGAATCATTTCGACAGCGAAAACGAAACTTTGGAAGAGTTGCTCGACGTGATAAGCGAACTCGGAACTTATTTTAATCTCCTTGCTTTAGTTATACGTTACTTTGTAATTGTAAAGTAATAAGTTTGTTAAATTTCGTTTATTACGCTTTAGCGTGGCTTTAACGTGGGTTTAATTTAGTTTTTCTGCTTTTTCTTGGCTTTTCATTTCGTGCGCGAGCTCGTGTACGTGAATAATATAGCGAACAGTGATTATGTGTGTTGTGTACATAGTGTACATTGTGTTTGCAGTACACAATGGAATACATATTTGTGGAAGTTTCCGGCATGCACCTGTGACGTGGTAAAGGCAAACGGTAGTTCTGTAGAAGTCGGAAATGCCGTTTACGACGCCAAATATCACTGTGTTCTTCTCTATGACTTGTACGAGGTAAGGTGCAGGCCATATGTCGGTGGTATTGAGGATCACTGTATCCCCTGTGTCTCGGCGTGCCCGATATTCGTTGGTGTATGGAGGTTTGCTCGGTTGCGGGGATATTTTTAAACGTTGATATCTAGAAAACGAAGCCTCGAAGGCAATCTTTTTATTCTTCGTTTTCGTCTTATTTCTGTTTGTAGAACCGCACCCTAAATTTTTATCCAGGTATGCTAGAATATCTGTTATGCTAGAATATGTGTTAGTTACATTTTCTCTGCATAATTTACTACTTGGTAGTTTCTACGAACTGTATCACGATGAAAGTATAATTAGTTGGGGATATCTATAAAATTTAAATTATATTTCATAATTTGTCGATCGATGAAAGTGTGTAAAGGTATATGTGGCCGAAACTTTAATTTACATTGGTTATATTGGTCTTATCACGACGTAAAAACACATATGAACAGGAAATTTGCACGCTATACGTCATTGTAATAGCGTGAGTTAAAGTATTATGTCTTTCAGGGTAATTGTTCTTGTGAATTATAGACTGCCGCAATGCAAACTTCTCGTCATAGATTCAAGAATATAATGTAAAATGGACGTTGTTGCGCTAGTTTCGCAGGGACTTTCCGAAAAGTCTCGATGATTTGCAATGCCTGGTAACTCCTTCAGATAACCAAAAAACAAATTATGCTTCTAAACTTGAATTTTTAAAAAAATTCAAATGTTAAAAATGCTAAAATTACAAATGTTAAAAAATTTTTATTAAGAGCTCTGTCATTTCGTCCATAACAACCTAATCACTTTTACTAAATAAGTCATAAATCACGCTAGTTATAAAATGTCTGGCAAAAGTAGAAACAAATTCTAAGCAAAGCACCTGATAAGAGAGAAATTCTATTGCAAATAAATAAATTCAAAACAGAAATACTGGAGTAAAAAAGAATATTTTCGCACAAAGAACGTGTGCAGCCATAAATTTCACAGTATTCCAATCTTCCTCGCGAAAATTGTATTCGCTTTATTAAAACAGCGTTATTGAACATTTTTTTCCAGCACTCGAAGCAAAATGGCGTCGGACATTTCCATACCTTCGCGCTCTTACAGTTCAGAATTGTTCGCAACCGTGGAAGAAGAAGAAAGTTTGCATGATGTTTTCACAGTGAGCAACGAAATGTTCACGAACGACCGTGACTTTGGTTCTTCTCTTCCTTCTTTTCCAGTTGCTCCTGTAGGCTGCTGCATATTGCAACAGGCAGCTCGAAGCGTGGCGCGGCTGCATTATTAAGAAGTTGCTGTAACGCGACGAAGCAGGAGAACATCGTTCCCAGAGTGCCGCAGCTGTAGCTGCCGGGAAGTTTCGTCATCGAAGGAAATCTAATAAGTGGGGACAAGTAAATTAACCGAGCTAACTTTTAACCGGCCGAGAAATTCTGTCTTCGGCGAGGTGGGTTCCGTTCTTCGCTCGTCCTTATTCAATATGAAAAGTCTTCGGTTTGCTTTCAAATTCCAATTGAAATTTCTGCAATTGACCCGAGAAGTTGGCGATAAACGGTGCTTACTTTGTGCGAAGTTGAAAGTGATAGAGGTATTAAAGATTGAGATAGATAGTTATGTCGGAGAAGGCAGTTTTCAAAGGTGAAAAAGGGAGATTTTAGTAAGTGTTCTTGACGATGGAGGAAGAATTTGATGGGGAAGTATATAGCAAGGGTTTTCAGTGGAAATTGAAGTTTGAAAAGGGAACACTTGTTTGGCTTATTTAGAGAAAGTATATTTAATATTTTGACGGAGTATTATTAAAGTATTCTTGGAATTTCAAATACCAACGAAATAATTTCAATTTCTTCATGGAGAATAATTGTATTCAGAATCTACATAAACGTTCGTATATTTAAATAGACTGTCGAGTATAGTCGGTGATGCGTCGAAGTTCCATCGATGATTTCACATTACAACTACGACCGCGAGTTCACTATTTTATTAGTGTGCATAACGAGCCGTCAACAGTTGTGTGTATTGTTAACAATCGCATCACGTTTTCGTTGAATCGCGGTAACGCGTCACAGGCACGACAATTTTACCACCATGTTGCCAGAAGCCGCGAGCCCATGTATGTAGCCGAAGCCACAAAACCACAAGTCGAAAGTGTTTTTGAGAGAACAAGTGTTTGAAATAGACAATTGTGAATAAATATTTTTATTTTCTTCGAATGACACGGGATATATTGATAATCACCGATTTAAATTATGCTAGGACGCGAGATATCTCCTCCAAAGTGTCGCGAGATATCTCGTCCCAAGCGTTGTGAGATATCCCGTCCAGAGTCGCGAAATTCTCGTCCAAATTGTCGGAAAATATCTTCTCCAAAGCCTCGCGAGATATCTCGTCCAAAGTGTCGCGTGGACATTGCGTCGCGAGATATCGCGTCCCAAGCGTCGCAAGATATCTCCTTCAAAGCGTCGCAAAATATCTCATCTCAAACGTCGCGAGATATCTTCTCCAAAGCTTCGCAAAATATCTCATCTCAAACTTCGCGAGATATCTTCTCCAAAGCGTCGCGAGATATCTCGTCCAAAGCGTCGCGAGATATCGCGTCCCAAGCGTTGTAAGATATCTCCTCCAAAACCTCGCGAAATATCTCGTTCAAAGCGTCACAAAATATCTTCTGCAAAGCATTGCGAGATATCTCGTCCCCAGCGTTGAAAGATATCTCTTCCAAAGCGTCGCGTGGACATTGCATCGCGAGATATCTCCTCCAAAGTGTCGCGAGATATCTCGTTCCAAGCGTTGTGAGATATCTTGTCCAAAGCGTCGCGAGATATCGCGTCCCAAGCGTTGTAAGATATTTCCTTCAAAGCGTCGCAAAATATCTCATCTCAAACTTCGCGAGATATCTTCTCCAAAGCTTCGCGAGATATCTCGTCCAAAGCGTCGCGAAATATCGCGTCCCAAGCGTTGTAAGATATCTCCTCCAAAACCTCGCGAAATATCTCGTTCAAAGCGTCACAAAATATCTTCTGCAAAGCATTGCGAGATATCTCGTCCCCAGCGTTGAAAGATATCTCTTCCAAAGCGTCGCGTGGACATTACATCGCGAGATATCTCCTCCAAAACGTCACCAGATATCTCCTCCAAAGCATCCCGAGATATCTCGTCCGCGGACACAAAGTGACTCGGCGAAGTGAAAAGACACATTCAGAAGAAAGACAATAAGACGGTAGTATTTTAAAAGCAATGGTTTGATCGTGAACCACGTTTTCACCAACCGCATGAGCATCACCAATTGAATGCATGGCCGGCCTTAATCAGATAACTGATCGAATCCGCGGTCAAATCCATATGAATTCGGTGAGCCTGCATTCACCAACGTCGTGCAGTCTCGATGCGATACGATTAGCGCAGAAAGTGTACCCGTGATCATATCGCCTAACTACCGCCGCGCGATTTCTACGAAAAGAATTACTTGCTGCGTGATGCTTCGGAAACTCATGGGATCTCGTGCACGCGACGCTATTTAAACAATTCCGACTGTCGCTTAACATCGTTTGTATGTAGAAACATTTCTCGAAATAACAGATACGAAATTATAAATGAAAATTAAGTCAATACTCATATATTATGGATCTTTCGTTCAAGCCATTTCAATCTCCATGGAAATTAGCATACAAGGTATTTGCGAGAATCGAAAATTGCAAATTTATCTCTGTCTTATTATTGCATTAGGTCGGTAGAACGATTAGAACGAGTGCATGACATTACAGATTGCTATAGTAGCGTTGTGCATAACTCATTGTAATTCATTCATTCGTAATAATTCACACTAATTCATTTTCTGGAGTTTTCCAACGAGGTTCTTTCTCCGTTCGTCAAACAGTTATCTCTGTTGAATTTAAGAACGTAGAAAACAATGAAGATGGGAAGGCTGCTTCCCTGTCAAATGTCAAGAGACAAGGGAGAGACTTCTAATCAGCCTCTCCCTGTCGAAAGGCCAGGCGCGGGAGGTCCCAGTACCTGAGATTCCCCCAACGCGCGCTCGACAAGGGCAGCCATGGGAATTTTAGCGGGTAAGAATCCTACACTGCCCCGTCTCCTTCACCAGGGAGTCCAACTACCTTTCGAAGATTTCCCCCATGTAAAAAAAAAATGTATTTCGCTTAACATCGTGATTTACGACCTCGCTATACCTCTTCCACGAAGCAGAAAGCTAAGTGTCGATTCGAGAGAAACTAGCGCGAGTTACTTTCAAGTATATGTCCATCTGAAACCAGTTTCGAGAATTTTTACTCTCGGATAGACACTGGAAAACTTGTCAAGAGTAAAAGTATACTCTCGAGCACTTCTCGCGCGAGTTTTACTCTAAAAAGTGCTTTAACTACAAACGTATCTTACCTTTTTACGTTCGAGCGTAAGAAAGATTTACTAATTTGGAAAATAATTCGGTAATTCCACCTTGCGTCTAAGAATTCAAAGGAGAAACGTGTATTGGTAACCATTTCTCACTTGCACAGTTTCTATCGACGTTAGTATCGATAAATTGCCAAGGAACAGAATTGTGTTTTTGTTTACTCGAGGAATACTAATACTCGTGATAGAATAATCCTCCGGAATCCCTTCTCCAATTCTCTCGAACTCGTTTCGTCTGGCAGAAACGAAAAAAAAAAACGAACTTGGACGTTCAAAGTAGCGATTCGGTGGCACAAAAATACAGTTGAACGTATCGATTCCGATACCTCAGAGGCTGTTAGAATGTCCCTGTAGTTCTGAATGCTGGCAATCCCGTGCGGTTATTGCCCGACGAGATATTTGTCCTGGCAAATCCAGAAATAGATTGCCAAATGGACGTCCAGCCAACGTTATAAATCACCGAATACGCTTTGTTTCGTCAACCGTACGCTGACTAAATGCGTTCGGCTTGTTGCTCATTCCTTCATTCTCTTCCAAATTGAAGTACACATCGAAGTGAATAAAGGTGAGTAAAATGTTCGGTTTGGATAAGACAGTCTCTTCTTAGTGTACGTTCAATTGAAGAAATGTTAAAGATTACTAAGGTATCAGTTGTGTTTGATTTAACCGGATCATCTCTTTTGGTACTTTACACGAGAAATTATACGAGTCCTTCACAGGCCAAAGTGATTGACTCTACTTTTTGAATTTTTTGAATTTTCGCGCCAAAATACTTGTTGAGCTTTTCTTTTCATATTTCAAATAAATTTCTTTAATAGTTAAGCTTAATTCTGTGCTCAAAACTGTTTCTATCAAGTTCGCCTTACTTCTAATTTATCTCCTATAGATTTCATTACGCAGCTGAATATTAAATTACAGAATTTCATTTCGTGCGATGAAAATTTTAGGCGAAAATTTGTGTTTCGAAATTTCATATAAAAATTACTCCTTTACGCACACTAAAAGTCACAATATAATAAATAAAGGACTTTTCTTTTGCTAAATTATTTATTCTAGACCTGTGTCACAGTGAAACGAAAGCTTTAAGTTGAATTTATGAAAAGACCACATATAGACTTGGCGTGTTTTATCAATAAAACGCCGACAATGTGTGTAAAGAAGCTATAATATCTTCCGCATCGTACGTTTAAACTGCTTTACTCAACCAGTTACTTCGTAAATTTCCGAGAAAACTTGAGGCATGCTTTCGATTGTACACGTAGTTCAGCATACCTGAACGGCTGCGCCCTTTAATCAGAGATTATTGAAAATTCTATAGAACTTGGCGGGATGAAGTTCTGCAAGTTTCTGGGAGTGCGTTCAGTTGATGAGTCATTAATTAAATTCTACTAATTGAGGTTAAACCAGCCTGCAGTTATTTAAAGTCGACCACGTCACTGTCCATTTTAAATTGTACATTTTCCAGGATTAGCGTGTGGTAAACCGTAAAAATGACGGCTAAATACGGAAATAGAACGTAATAGTGATACGTAGGATACGGAAGTTGTATTAATGTAGCCCGTGTGTGCTGTCGCACTGAGCCGACTGATTAAAAATGGACAAATGCGTGTTGCCTTTCTAACTTTGTGTAATTTTTATTGTATGTAAAACTAAGTGACTAGTTTGACTGATAGATGTTTTTGCTCTGATGGTTGTAATGATTCTTCCTTCTCGAGAGCTCGTCTTCGCCCTCGAGAGCGGTGGTTCTTGAAAAATACGCTGATTGGTGAATATTTTCTAGTATTCATCGCCAATCAACGTGCCTAATTTTCTCGCCAACTCCTTCCAGTGCGCCCTTAGCGCGCTTTACCCTGGTGGAGTGGGAGAAGATCCCAAGGGGTAACCAAATGTTTATAATAATTCGGGAAATTCCTCCGGGTGACTCATCGGCCAGCGGACCGTTACAGACAATTGTACCCTTAGGAAAACCCGTGGTTTATGGCATGTTCTTAAGCTATTGAGCGCGAAAGGCACAAACGGCAAAAAACTCTAATTAAGTGATTCTACCGGCCTTCGCTAGGATGGACGTTAAAGCATAAAATAGTAAAGTAAATCCTAATCTCAAAAACAGCCTGTAGGTGCGATCGTGCCATAAACCTTTGCCTGATGAAACCTAACAATTATAATATTATTAACATTATTATTAGATACTATTATTATCATAACCATGTACGATGCTCGACTCGTGAACGAGACTGGTTTCAGCTCGAACTCAGTATCGTTGCGCTCCCGATGTGTTAATCCCGGAAGGGCGAAATTCTAGTAGTTGGTGTGGTGATGGTGAATAAGAGGTTTCTCTCTGTCAAAATATTTTTCAACTCACTTATTTGTGGTGGTGCGTGGTCGGTGTATGTTCTGATTGGTTGGACGTTGAAGGTGGTGGAAAAGAAGGTCTCGAAAAATGCGGAGGTGTGATTGGACATTAGGAAACTAGTGGAAGGAGAACGTGAGGGTGAAGGTGGTGGGCAAAAGTTGAAATAATTTGGGGAAAACCCGGAAAGGGATAGGAAACATGACCAGGGATAGGGAAGGAATTTGTTAGGGGATAGGAAGACGGCTGGGAAGGACTGTTTATTAATTTATGATATGTTACTGGCCGGTGGGCTGCGCGACCGGACAATGGACTTGAATAATGGTAACATGTGTGTCATTTCCATAAAGGAGAGAATGATATTTATATTCTAGAAAAATCGCAAAGATCTGTTATCCTAGAAGGTAATAATTTTAAGGCATGAAAATGCAAGAAATGAAAGAGAAAATGTACACGATTGATTTAAATTTTGATAACTGAACTCGGTCTAATGTCATTGAATCATCGAGTCGTATTTAATTATCGAGTTTCTTCTATTTTTCAATCTTTCGTGTATTGACTACTTTGAGCAACAATTATTTCATAAATTCGACAAATTTCTTCACTTTCGTCTCTCCATATTCCTGTACACCTTTATTATTTTATTGTCAATCATTGCGAACGTCCTTTACGCATCTATTTCACGCAGCTGCGAGGAAATCTCGGTTCTCGTCATGGCAAACAAGAAAAATTGCGGCGAAGCAACAGACGAATCAACACCTGCGCCAACGGTTCCATAAAGTGGCTTGTGCTTGCAAACTGGCCGACAACAGCTTCGAAAGCTCGGTGAAACTTGCGACGAAAACTTTGTACTTAGCGCTTGGGAACCGCGTTGTCGGAATGGAGATGGATTTGCCGCAGTTGTAGAGGGGAAAAGCTCGACAGAGGACGTTGGGAAAAGCGATTGTCGAATTTTACCCTGAGTTTCGTCTACGGTGCATTATAAATTGTGATTGCCGGAATATATTCGTCGAAGAGGATATTTTTCGTGCAAGCCCCGGGAAGAAGGGTTTATGAACGAAGAAGTGGGACAAATTGTAAATGAAAGATGAAGTGAAAGTTTACGTTGCGTTAAAATAGAAATGAAATATAATAGAAATACGAATCATGTGTGAACGGATTCAAATATATTGGAAAAACTTGGATCTTATAGGTACAAACGTATTTTATGGTGTTTTTGCCTTTTTCAGTGTACTTTAACTTTTCAGCCGCGAGCGATTTTCATATTTTTCTGTGTAAAATCGCGGGCGAAATTTATACCTCGCGTAGGTGATATTTTAATTCGTTGAGAAAACAAAAAACCTATGAGAACATTATCGAAAGTTATATTTCATAATTGTAAGAGAAGAATAAACATTTTCTTTTTAATTTTGGAATGTTGCATTGTAGCATATGATTGACGAAATGCAACTTGCCAAGCAAAATTCATATTATATGAAATAATGTGACGTGCTGTTTCAACTATGCAGTTAATTCAATTTTGAGTTTAGAAACGAAAAGAAATACTAATACAGAGATGACTTTGTCTGAAAATAATGATTTACTGATTTACAAACATAAACAATTTTCGTGTTTAAAAGCTGCAAAGATACAAATAGTACACTCTTCCTTAGACAAGAGAACAGATGAAAATCATTGGGCTGAAGACTCGAACTATGCGGCGGATAGCCGGAAACTTGGCGTGAAAAACTGTCGAGCAGCGGCGCTGTTTGAGGCCGGGCAATCTCG
>NW_017100254.1:3974491-4004237 GCF_001263275.1 Habropoda laboriosa | reverse complement strand
GCCGTTTCTAAGACATTTCTCACACGAAGTGCTCGAGTGAAGTGTAATCTCGCACTGACAAAAGAGAGCCAGAGAGTCTACGCCAATCTAGCCGCCACACCCCGAAAAGATTCCGCAGCGGCCTGTATGTAATGTATCTTTACTTTCTGGACAAGCCTCTACAGTCTGTTCCACAAGACCGTGGCGCTCGTAGCCCTGTACTCCAGGAAGAAGAGGATCCTTGAGATTTTGGGCGAGAAAAGTGTCTTCTAACGCATTGTTTTCGATTTTGTGGAAAATACGCGATTTTCCAAACGAGCGTTCCGTATTTGAAGCGTTTCAATGCAATATTCTCACCTGAGAAATCCTAAAGAGCCTGAATGAAAGCTCCTGCGCGAACTTTGAAAGCGGCTTGCCGAATAGAAGAACAGGGCTTGCTACGCAAAATATTGCGAAGACGAGGGCATCTCGAGGAAATTCTTGTTAAAAATAAGACGCCAGCTTGAAAAATGGCTTTGACGGCAGAAAATAGTCCTCACAGGTAAACTTGAATCAGCCATAACTATGATTACAGACGTTATTCTAGAAGTTGGGGCTCTATAAGGGAGAGTATCTTCCGGGGTTGGGAAATCTGTTCACTCGGAGCACAGTTTGCGAAAGTTTCAGACTTGTCGTAATAAGTTCGTCGTAGTCAGAGAAAAGTGCAAGCATGCCTTTTTTCCTGTCGAGTATAACAAAAAGATCGTTGTTGCCGCGTTGTTTTTCTCAACGTTCTACATTTCTCGATCGTATCGTGTAAATAAATTTAGAGTGCAGGATTTTTGTAAATATCGAGTGAAGAAGAAATGATAGGACAATGTCACGTGATGACGTGATAAGAATACGTCGTTCTAATGTCTCTGCCAGCCTTGAAAAAGTAGTAGAAATTGTTCTGTTGTAAGAAATTAGTGAAACTTGTTCGAAGTGTCGCAAATCCACGACGTTATGCTTACTCAAAATTCGACCTAACTCTATTAAATATGATAATTATTAGCATTTTCTTAATCAGCACCACGTGCAAGGCTCATGTTTTTACTAATTGGAATTAACAGAACTGACGAGTACGTTAAAAGGCCCAGAATGAAATGCATTTCTTCTTCTCTTGCTTTTCCTGGTCTCTTCTTTCTATCTTTTCCCTTCTTCCAATAACAAACAATTCCAGTTTTTCGCTGCGAGACGAAAATTCACCGGCAAATAAGTGAAACATTCATGCAGCATTTCCGCCGAAGTGTCTTCCGAGCGTTTCCGGAATAATATTTTTTATTTACTCGGAAATCTTCTACCGTGATGCACTTCTTGTGTCAGCAACAAAGCGAGGAAGGGAACTCAATATTTTCTGTCATACTCGAAGGTGTTATTTCTGTATAAGAATTGGAAAAGCGAGGGAGCAAATGCAGAAAGAAATGGAAAGCAAACTAAATATTTCAAATTAAATTCCTCCATACTTTCAGTCTTTACATTTTATTTATTTCACTTACAAAGCGTTGAAATGCGCGAGGTTGTAAAGTAGATCAACGTGCAATCGTTAAAAAAAAAGGATAAATTGATACGTGTAATATATCAAAAATATCAGTTTTCAATTTGTTCGACTATGGCGGTCCTTTCTGAAAAATCAGAACAAATTAGGAATCATAGGAGGCTGCTGAAACGGTAAAATTTAAAAGCTGTCATTTTTAATCCTTCTTTAATGTGGTTTTGCAGCAGAGAAATCTGAAAAAATCCTTGTCCTTGTTATTAAGGGAGTAAAAGAAATGTTTTGTCGTAAGCCAATGAAGAAACGTCGTTCAGGAATAATTCCGCAGTTCTATTAAAAGTCTCACAACCGTTACTTTTAATGTTACTATCATTACCATTGTGCTAATGTGAACCGCGGAAGATAATTGAGTGCCGAAGAAATTGGAAAAGCAAACCCTTTAAAGGAAAAGGATATTCACGTCTAGAAATTGCGAAGAAAATCGACGGAATTGTTGAAGTAACTGGTGACCACTGCAAAGACTCTGAAAATTGTGGGGAAAAATATAAAAATACAAAGGAAGAGAGAATACTTCTAATTCGGCAGTTTCTCTCAAGAAAGTTAAAACAGCATCGATTTCGACTATCAAACGAATGACAAAATGCAAAGAAAACAAACGGTAAAAGCCCCATGTTGCAGACCGACACAAATTTAGATGAATATTCATGAACTAGACTGCACCCAAAGTGGCATAATGTGATTGTTGTGTCTCGACACAAATGAAATTCACTCCTCTTTTTTTCTTATAGCGCGCGCACCGTTGCGTCCTTAAATGCAAACAGGCAACGCTCCGTTTTTGTCTGTTTAACCCTTTAGCTACTGTAGTGGCCGCCCGCTCAGTCATTTTTCGGGACGAAACGCCGCTACAGTGGCTTTCCTCCGAGTGACATTTTTCAACGCAAAACCACTATCATGGCTCGTTTGTTTTAGACACTCGTCGCAAATAGGTGAACATCGAACAATCGTTTATGCTTCAGAAGTAGTCAAAGATCAACTATTAATTAACGAAACATTTGTCTAAAGAACAGTCGGGTGTGCTGACTAAGGAAATGTTAATAAACGAGAAACTCGAAGGATCGGCCGAGTTCGACGTGTTGGAAACGAGGGCTGGTTACTGTCTTTTACCATGTCACATCTATCGCTAACTCTCGTTGGTGAAAATGTATTCAAGGTTTCGAAATCTATGGGGGTGGACGGTGACGTGATGAGCGAATCAGTATACTCCTCACCCTTGGACAGTCCTCCGTGGTCCCCGAGCATACCGCCCACCCTGGAAAGTCCCGAGTCCTTTGGGTGGTGGTACGGCACCGTGGTAGGCAGTTTAGGCCGAAGGGCGAGTGTAGCGGTTCGAACTTGCTCTAATTCTCCCTGCACCACCTCGTGGATTTACGACACGTCAATCGCTATCGAGTGTGCAGAAGCAAGGCACCGTCAAGGCATATGGCCTGCAGAAACGTATAGTTTCTGCATCCATAGAACACTTTCTGGGCCTGGACATCTGGCTTACAGGACCTGGAATAGACAAAAGATCTTGAAAAATAGTCACCTCGAGGAAAAATAGCGTAGCTAGGCGTCCGTGTCATAAACCCAAACTGCCTTAATAAGTTTCGCTCCTCTTTTCTTAAATCAAGCTATTCGTTTGATACGCTGATTTTGTGGAAATATTGTTTAGAAGTGTTTCAAAGTTCGACACTTCGACGGCCGTTTACAATCGTTCAGAACCACGAAATTTTATTTTTTTTTTATACATTGATGTATTCGAGAAATTCTTCTGTGTCTTCCAAGACGCGATTCGATTTTTTCACATTTTCACTTTTCACGTGATACCTCATTTTTTGGGAAAAATCGTGCGTTTTTCGAAAATTGAGGGTGATAGAGCGATAATTTTGCTTTCGAATTCGTGTTTGGGACGAGAAATTCTGTTCGCTCTCTATTTAGAAAGGTTTTAATTTATTGGACAGTGCGATTAGCGTATAATTTAATCTACGTGAAATACAACTTCACATACATTTACCCATTATAATAAAGAATCTGCAATCCTCTTTGCCCCCGCTCGCAGACCCTTTAGTCACCTGAGCGCGTGTCAGTAACCAAACGGGGTGAAAACGAATCAAAGCAAAATATTTAATAAAAAAGTGAAGTTAGCTGAAACGAGGATAACTGCTTGCAGAAAGTGCACTCAGATACCAGGATATTAATCGCAGTAGAATTTAATATCCCGCTTTTATCCGATCGCTTTTTGCCGCATCAGAATTGGCCTGGTATCAAGTTCAGCGGATTAAAAGCGTCTTCGATTATTAACATTGCAGCTAAGAATTTTCCAACTTAATTTCTTAACTTTTAATTCGATTTAATTGTTGGTTTTATCGTAGCTTAGCTTAGTTCATTTCGCTGAGTTTAGCGTAAGTGTAAAATATTACTTTTAAAGTAGTATTTGTGCAATTTTGTTTGTGATACAGCGATGGTGAACGTCTGTGTGGGATTTTTAGTAGTAATGCTTAAGCTGTGCAGAATTTTACGAACAGTCGTAGCGTATGCTGTGTCAGTTTTTCCTGCAGATCGTCAAAAAGGCACGAAAAAATGTTTAGATTGGTGTCCGGGAAAGTAGGAAAAAGCAACACGTCCGTGTCGTGACTCAAAGGCTTTGAATTGAGTGTCCGGTTCGCTCTGTACTTCTCAACAGACACAACATTTTGTTTATTCTGCATATCGATTACACGCGGTCCCTGGTTTCGTTGTTTTACCGATCTGTCCTTGTTTACCTGATCCCTTCGACAATACCTCCTGTTAATTAATAACAAATATCGGTATATCAACCTGCAATACTGCATGAATGTTAACTAACACGAGCCTTCATATTACCATTTTATTTCTATTTTAATTCGTGTTGATAAAACACAGTTACTGTAAGCCTAATTTAATATTTAGGATAGTTAACAATATTTCCCGCGCTTTCTCGATCTGTGCAAAGGCCGACTTTGCGTAAGACGTGATTATAGTTAGTTTTCAAAACAAACACCGAACGAAGTCGAAAGCGACAATGAGATTTCGAGAACAATTTTTCCCCGTCAAAGTAGAAACGCTGTAAACAGTAACGTTCTTCCGCTGTGTAATAGAATCCACCCTCTGGCTAAACATTGTCAATCGTGTTAGTCATTGTGTCAGTTGGTTCACGTAGAGGCGTGTTTGTGTTCCGTGTTACATTTCGACTTGAAATTGCTTCGTCGTGGATTTTGCATCGCGACAATGCTTCCGCGCATTCGGCCGTTTTAGCAAAATAGTTTTTTCCATTCAAAATCAATGACAGCGTCTCCAATTGTCTCCTCCTGACTTTCTTTCATTTCGAGTCGCGAGAGGAACGCGTTTTAAGTCGGTTTCTAAAATTCGCTGTTCGGCACTTACAGTGTTTTCTACAAGCACCCTCCAATTATACAGCCTTGCAGGTGGTGTACGCTTAATATTACAATAGGCAGGAATTTTCAGACAGCGTGTGAAATTTCGCAACGCGAGAGACGTCGTTAAATATTTTCGTGGTCGGCGAACGTGAGGTTCTTAAATGTTTTAAACCGCAACCAGCATCAAAATTCACAGTCCGTTGCTAGATATTTTATTATTATATTGCTTTACCGTTTCCTCCCATCTCGTAGTGTTGCATTGTACCTACGCCCGGCATCAGATATTCGCCGACCTGTTCTTATACCTTATCACGATTTCGCTGCCACGGTAATTTCAGTTTGTATACGTGTTACAGAGCGCGTGTTCCTCATATAACGGAGAGACGGTGGAATGATAGAAGAGAAAACATTTTTCCATACGGGATGCACAGCGTCGAACAATTCTTCGCGAATGGTGTCGGAAAATACGTTTCGTATAGGGAAACAAGTCGCTTTTCTGTGAGACACAAACAGCAAGCCCCACGGTGCTATAACGTTTTCAAGTAGAAGTCCTTGGGAGCGAAATAATAAGCAGAAGTTCGGAGAAAATTGAATTTACTAGATTTTTAAACAATTTTTATTTTTAAGTAATTTTTAAATATGTGCTATCAATGCTCTGTTGATAAGATGCTTTGTACGAATAAGATCTTCTTCAGGAACACTCGGTATGTCAATCTTGAATTTCGCATTTCAACCAAAAATTTGCTTTCTACACTATTTTACAGATATTGTTACAATAAGTGTATTTATTTTATTTTGACAGATAAGACTTTTATTCGACACGTAATCAGCTCCAAAAAACTGCACAGGAACCTAAGTAGTTTCTCGAAATTTAAAGTCTAGAAACCTTAGCTTACTGTAGAAGTCAGGATAACGGTGTTCGGATAGTAGTAAGGGACGCGCATTAGTCAGACGTGAGCAATGCGGTCGAGTAGCTCCGCAGTGATAACTGCGGCGTATAAGTCAGACGGGGTACAAATGATAGCGTGTAGCCATTCATGGTTAGCAGCGCATATTATGTCCGGGGAAATGTTATCGCGTCGATTAGGTGTATTACGGTGTATCGTATTCTAACTCGTTCTAAACGTGTTTAAATTGTTCACTAGAATTGTACGTGACAGTAAATTATTATATTGGAAAATTTTGCGGAAATTCCTGTGCACTGTACATTCTTACGCTGTCATAAACATATATGTAGTTGTCACAATATGTGGAAACTTGGCGAAAAAATGAGAAGCAGTGCGATAAATCGATAACGTAGTGTACCGATCAAATAGCGTATAGTTCTAACGGTATTAGCGGCCCATCGTATCTAGCAAGTGGTTAGAACGTATTAGTCAGACAGTGGTAAGCACAACGCAATAGACAAGGGTCTGTGGTAACACAATACATTAATCGACCAATAGCCACACAACCGCATTGGTTAGCAAACTGTCA
This sequence comes from Habropoda laboriosa, assembly GCF_001263275.1. Lineage (NCBI taxonomy): Eukaryota > Metazoa > Arthropoda > Insecta > Hymenoptera > Apidae > Habropoda > Habropoda laboriosa. Next base: position 3,997,835 of record NW_017100254.1, on the reverse strand, counting down.
AGTTACATTTCTGCTGATTAATTCGCTGCTTGATTTTCCTTTTTTTATTGTAAACGTCCGTGTATATTTAGAGCGGTGAAGAAATTGGTTTATCGTTAATACTTTACAAGGTGAGGTCACAGCTACGAAGCATGGATTTCAATTAAACTTTCTCTGGTGAATCTAGAGCGAGGGTAAACAGATTTCTATTACAACGATCTTTGCTCAGTGCTTGTTACTTACAGAGATACCTGACACACTTCGGTGTAGCGAATGATTTTTAAGACAAAACTGAAATCTTGATTTTCCTACACTTAGAGAATCGAACACTTCCAAATGTAGAATTTCTTGACTGACAAATTTTCGAGATAAATGGTGTGTATTAACGGGAGCAGTTAACTAGTTTTTGAGTTTAGAAACAACGGGTTCAAATTGAAACCTTCCATCGTTGAACAATTCAGCCATAGCCGATAGTTTGGACGAGAAGTTGATAAAAATCAGCCATTATCAAGAAAGGTTGGTCAAGTCGGAGGAGAAGGTTGAACGAGGTCTCGAAGAAGTTCCAAGTCACTTGGCCAGATTAATCATTATTATCGGAGAAAATGTCAGTTTGAATGTCGGTGACACGTTATTGTCGCGGCTGGGTCATTAATAATCCCCTTGGTGGGGAATCACGTGACCCTCGAAGTGATCCAGAGATTCACGCGTCGGAATTTACTTTTTATTGCTCTAAGTGTGATGAACCCGCTCTAGCGAACTCGATAGAGCTCCCTCCGCTCTTGCAAATGTTTCAGGTAGTTTTTTGTGATATTAGCGAAGAGAAAGACGTAGGGTGACAGGTAATTAAGGGCGCATGTCGTTGAATAATGACCGTGGTGTGTGTGTGATAATGCAACTTCGTGAGATCTCTTATCGTGAACACGTTCACTTTCAAGTTGCAATAAAGCAGAGCAGATCTCGAAGTAAAGTAGTTCTATACGAAATGGTCGGACAATGTTGGAGTAGTAAGCCACGCCCATTCGAGCAACGATTCTTCGGTGGAGCACTGTATGAATGTAGTAGTGATCGTACTACTGAAAAAAGTATTCGATACAATGATAGAATCGTCTCACGAACGTACCAATACATCTCTATCTACGAGCCTACTCTTTCATCAATAACGTTGCTTCCTACTCTCTTCACTTTGCCCGCAGCATTGCCCGCGGGCAACGAAGAGCGCTCTTGCCCGTAATATGGGCTACCTGAGCGGCTCTGCAGTAAAGCAGATATGTTAAAGAAAAATAACGCGATATTTAGAGATTTAATTTTGTTTTCTTAACGAACAGCGTGTAACGCAATTCTTTTGCAAAATTAATCGAATCTTTGAACGATGAGAAAATAGTACGTGGCCAAACACCACTGTTATTCGACTTCAGTTCCTTATTCGTTCATTCGTTATTCGAAAAGAAAGCTTATTTATTCGAAATAATTATTATTCCCAATTTGTTTCGGTGAAAAACTTTGCACTCGTCTTTCTGCACTTCAGATCTTCTCAGCCGTTGAAACGTACCCGTTTCCTTCGAACTTTCAGGAATTTATCGCTGTCCAATTCGTTATCTTTCAGAAATTTCATTACTTCGGTGAGAGACGGAATAAGAGACAGAGAAAATGCGAGAAATATGTGCTGTTTAAACTTCCATTGAGAACTTCGTAAGCATCGGTATGCGACTTCGCCGTGTCAATTGGCCACCGCCGCAATATCCAAGAGTCTTTGTCTGATATGCGACTATCAGACGTGTGTATATAAGAACGCGAGGTGAATAAAAGCGAGTACGAGTGCTTCTTTCTCGCCTGACCTTCCTAACAACTTGTAACACAAAAACCAGCAAGTTTGTCTATCCAGTTGAAAGGTCGCGAAATAAAAGCGATACCAAAGTAATTCCTTTCGCTGTTTTCTTTTTTTAATTTTTTTTTCCACCACTGAGAGAGTGTTCTTTTTCTACCGTGACCGTGGAATATGATGAAAGCAGCAACACCATGTAAAAGCTTAGGGTTTTCGTCCCTAGATCTCAACCAGACATAAAAGTCTTCGTCTGTGCAATAGACTGACCTCGATTCCCACAGTGATACCGAGTCGTCTGCAGCACCTAATATTCCGAGCGGTAAATGTTTCAGAGTACCACTGATGGCTCAAACTATATCACAGCGGAACTAGTAAATCCGACAAAGCAGTTATCACCTCGTTAACTTATCCGAGATTGAAAAACAGGTGTTTCAGTTTGGCTCGTCTCGAGCTCCGTCAACGGTTGCTGAACTTTTCAAAACGAAAAGTTACGGCAGGAAAAAAAGCTGAAGGACATCCTAACCGCGCAAGTCGTAAAGAGGATGATTTTTGTCAACTTTAAATAGAGATCTAATCGTGAGTGCAGAAAAAGGATCGTCGGTCGAAATTAAGTTATAGTTGGAAATAGCCTGAAAATATGTCAGAATTGAAACGTTGGTCGAGAAAAGTCAAGCAGGCTTATTGCATGTCGAGGAATCCGATAGAAGCGGATCGAAGCAAATCAGAGAAGACTAAATGTAGTTTAGTGGGATCGGCGCGCGTTTGGCCAGATTGCTGTGTAATCGATTCAAATCGAGTTCTGGTGCTTTCAACCTCTAAACATGGCACTTTAATTATGAATTCCGCCGTATGGCTCGGTAATTCTAGTTTCTTTGAACAATCTTTCGAATTAGAGTTATCCTACGCGTGAAACAACAGTTTGTGTCTTATTCTGATAAATGAAATCGAAGAGAAATTAATATGCAAATATTTTTGATGTATCGTCTATTTTCAACGAAAAATGTGTTCTTCGAACAATCATTTCCACGATAACGGCAATTCTTTGACTTGAACCATTCTCGAGGTCGAAATTAAATTTCTTCGTCGCCTTTATCGTTCCTTTGTCTCTCGAGAGTGATTCACATTCGGTCACACGCGATCATTTTTCACTGCGTGGCCTGAATTTTTCCTGATCGATCTTCTTACGGGAAACGATCCCTTGGAGGCAAATATTTTTCTTACGTCGTCGGTAAGAAATTCCTTCGAATTATGATAATTGATCCGGCTATCGATATCCTCTCTTCTAGCCTTTGAACTGAAACCCTTTTCCGCAAGTAGCAAAAGAGCGAAACGAGAACAGTTACACAATAAATTAAATACTATGGCAAAGAATTATACACAGTGTGTAAATGACCAAATCTGGAACTGGAAGGGAAACTTTTGAAGAGATTCTCGACGCGATAAGCGAACATAAAACTTATTTTCATCCCTCTCTTCTAATTACACACTATTACGTCTAAATATTCCAAATAATTATTCTTTAAATAACTTTTCTATTCTCCACTTCGAAGTACCGTCACATGCGTAACAGACGCCGCTTGGATTGTTCGGCCGTACCGACGAGCCGAACAGTAACATCGGTATTTCCAATAGACAGCACACCTTCTAAAAAGCGAGATCTTAGCCAGCATGAGCAAATTACTTTATTACACCAAAAATTCGACGACTCTCACACCTGGACACCACATGCCCTAAGACAATAAAACAGACCTTCGACATCACCAATTTCAGACAAGCAATATAACAAATGTAAGAACAAATTCCCCACTTTCACACCACCAGCAGACACACCCCAAACACACCGAAAAAACCAATCACCACACACTTCCACCACCTACGACCTATACACTTGTAGGACGGTTGATGAACACTCTGTTAAAACCGTGGATTCTAGGTGAAAAGTTGGTCGGACGATGGTGAAAACACGCAGACACCGGCGTGAATCATCGACGGGCCTTTCCGATTCGATTACTCCTGCCCTGTCGACTCTAATTTCGATCGACGGGGCAGCGTATTCAAATAATATCGCGCCAGCACCTTCTAAAAAGCGAGGTCTTAGCCGGCATGGGCAAATTACTTTATTACACCAAAAATTCGACGACTCTCACACCTGGACACCACATGCCCTAAGCAATAAAACAGACCTTCGACATCAGCAATTTTCAGACAAGCAATATAACAAATGTACCACCTACGACAGTTTTCACACCACCAATCACAACACACACGTAGTTTATAAAATAGCGAACACCACACGACACGACACACAATTTTCCTATCAGTAAGCCTAGACATTTCGCGCTCTGTTCACGTTCATTCACAAATATATAGTTTTAACAGCAAACTGTTGTGCGTTAATAGTCAATCTTCCGAGCACCACCTGAATCCCCTATCCCGAGTAGATTCCTTAAATGGTCTGACTCAGAAAGAGGGACAATTATCGGTTTCGCAACAAACATATCGCGATTCGCAACAGTACTAATACAAAGTGTCACATGTGAAACACTGAAATATTAATGAACTTATCAAGTTCAACTTAATAATAATTGAAAGAATTTAACGCAGTTCGCGTGACTTACACTAACGCGTAAGTTCATCTAAGAAAATGTGCAAAAATGAAACATTTGACCCTTCTCGAGGATAAACGTAGTCAGTCATCCAGCTGTTAATCTTTCCACTCTCTGTGCTACGTGCAGCCCAAAATTAACCGCAATTATCAACGTCCACGAGACATCTGATGTTAAACTATCCTATATACAAGCGATACGGTGGACACACAGGCATCTGCCAGTCTGGAATGTAGCATGCAGCCAATAGATTGTCCACAAGAACCGCCTAGTAATTAACGTGCGATTATCGTCGCTTAAGGATATCTTGTTAGGGAATTAATTAACCGTTGCGAAAGTATAATTGCAGAAGATTGCTCCGGCGTGAGAGAATTCTTGGTACAGGAGTAAAACGCATTTTGTAAGATTATATTTTATTTAGTAAACGATACATGAGAGGTATTAACAAAATTACTATTTTCACAATAATAATACATTCTTCGTTTTCAAATATGAAATACATATTTTGGCAATATTCACAAAGACAAACGTGACAGAAAAACTATCGTACGATTTACGTGCGTTCGAATATGATGCTGTTTCACCTGTTTCGCGCTGTTCAAGCTTATTGTAACATAAATTCTGAACGCAGCTGTTAGGGTAGAACGATTCGACCGATATCAAAGTCACTGATAATGTATTCGGTACATAGAACGTGGCCAGAATAACGTCGTTTGATTTACAATTACCCGTCCACCCTCGTGTTTCCTATCATTTACGAAAGGAGATAATAGTTCGGCTAGGATACACAGAAAGTTCGAGGGAGATATCGGGAACATACACACTTTCACTCGACGTACTGTCAGGTCCCGTAATGAAATTCAAAGCGAATGTCAACAATTTCAACGATCGAAATCTCACTTTTTTTTTCGTTATACGACGAAGCTTGGAACAGTTCCCTCGATACAATTTTCTGTGAATTTTCACTGTGAGAAATCGATATTTTTGTATGAAAAAGTAAACACCGAACGAAGTTACGTGAAAAGCTGTTCTTCCATTGCGACAACAGCGATCTATAGATCTTCAATGTTCTTATTTCCTCGGTTTTTGGAAGTTGCTGGAAGCGTCAGTGTTACACGATCTCCAGTATTGAATATTCATAATTCATCTAGGTATTGTTCTCTAGATTATGCGTGGATCGATGCCTTTATCTTGGTAAGCTGCTTTGCGAATCATTGGATTCGTTGACCTGCAACCGATCGAAATTCCTTGGAAACACGACGGTGACTAAATTGACATAATCGTTCATCTTTCGTCGCTTGGAAATTGTTCAAGTTGAAAGTATCGTAAACGAATTTTCTTATGTCTATGTACGAAGTGAAACTGTATATATGTACATGTGTCGTTCCGTTTGATTTGCACGAGAATTTTCAAGAATTTCCACGAAGATCGACTGCGTGAAAATAATTCGCAGGTAAACTGTTATCCGAAAGCACTCAGACAGTTACCCCATAGGCATTGCAGATTGTTTGCTTACGTGGACAGGGTGGCTGCTATCAGTGCGTGTCAGTGGAGGGAATTTCATTGGTCCGGATCGAAATTCGGCAAAGCCCCTATTTCGGTACATTGAGATAGGTCTAAACGCATTACGATTCGCAAATCATCAGTTCCAGTATCTCGATCCTTGTTAACAATTACTGTGCGCTGTGACGAGCTTCTTATCCGAATTTGTTGTGCAATTAATCTTGTTTCCTTGTTAATATGTTCTGTAATACTTTTCTCTCGTTATGGCACAAGTTACCATCGGTACACAATTAATTACAAAACCATCGTTAACAGTTCTGATCGATGGAAAAATGTGATACTTGAGAATATGTTGAACTTACCATTGCACAGTCAGTTTGTAAAAATTGAAATTATTGAACAGTATTGTTCACTGTGTGATACGATTGGGTAAAGAAAATCGACGAGTACAGTTAATAAACAGGGTATCTTTTATTTTCTTTATTGTTATATTCTGAAATTATAAATATACAATTAAATGTGAATTTTTATTGGAAGGTTTTATTGTCCATCTATTCAGCGATGTCACGTTTGATTAATGGTTGCGTCCTGTGTTTACTGATTGGTATATAGCTCGCATATAAGAGAAATATTGCGAATGCAGTCACATCATGTTTTTTTCTGATTGATTATTGGACGCGAAGTGAAGTTGGACGTTTGAAATGTAATTGGAACAGTTTTATTTCGCATTTCCTATTATGTGAAGAAATGAAGTTTTTAATCTACGAATAATTCTATTCGCGTGTAACTGTATCGAAAGTTTCGTTCGGTTGTTTGAATAGTGGTAGAATAATATTTGGAATGATTTGAAATTATGTAGCATTGGTATGATTAGTTTGAAAAATATTCCAAATTGACTACATGCTGTCGTTGCAAAAGCGTTTCTAAAAGGCAAACTAAAGGAATCAGGTTATTTATCCTACGATGCATAATTGCGACATTTATTAATTTTGTCTGAAAAGCGCTAATCCTGATCACGACCTTCTCTCGTAAGAGACACAGTTCTCGATACATTTAAGTTTGCCTATCCTATTACACAAATTATAAAAGTATGTTCAGGTCTAATGTTTATTTCACGACCGACACTTCAACTTTTGTAAATAACATTTTCTCTGTTATTGCTTGAAATAGCAGATATACTAGAGGTGAGCAGTACTGTTCATCTATTCGGCGATGTCACACGTATATTATCAGCGCAATTCAGCTACTCTACTTTCACCCTAAATCTTTCACTTTTCATATCAAATCACCACCGACGGTATATACCAGGGCTCTTACTATTGCTCTGATATTCGAGTACTCTGATACCCAGAACATTTATATTCGAATATCCAGATATCTGGATACTTGATTTAAATTCTGATATTCGAACGCTTTCTCGATTGGCAATTGAGTATCTCTAAGGTTCAAAGACACTCGTGTGTGATTAATACGAAAGACAAACGATAAATGATCCGAAACTCTAATTTTTGGGTCCAAATTAGGGCCAAAGACACTCGTGCCTGTGAGTGATGCAAAAAACAAACGATAAAAGGTCCTGTAGCGTCTCAAAACGCCGTAGCTCTTCGATGCTTGGAAACGCCGAGTCGCGGCAGGGCGAGTCTTATTTGTTTGTGTTATCTGTTTCTAGGCGTGTTCTCGATAGAATACCTGTCGAGGGTGAAACCTCCGTGCTTTATAACACGGAGCCGTCCACACCCGACGTGGGGGTGGCAAGTGTGATGCGATACGGAAGACGTCGAGCGATCATCGCCTTTGGCGGCCCATGCGACGCAGGACCCAACGCGAGTCCCCTCGAGCGACGAAACACTCGAGCCCTCTCGCCTCGGCAACCGCGGTCCCGCTTCGGTCCCTCGCGCGATCCCTTTGCCGGAGGCCTTATCGCGACATTGTAATACGGTTCCGCTGATGCTGGCCCCGCGCCGCGGTGCTCGGGACCGAACAGGTCCGAAACTCTAATGCTCGGATCCAAATTAGGGCCAAAGACACTTGTGTGTGATTAATGCCAAAAACAAACGATGAAAGGTCCGAAACTCTAATACTCGGGTCCAAATTAGGGCCAAAGACACTCGTGCCTGTGAGTGATGCAAAAGACAAACGATAAAAGGTCCGAAACTCTAATACTCAAATGCAAAGTAATTCGAGTACTCGGATATCCGTCCGAGATTCCCTCTTCTTAAATATAGAGCTCTAATAGACCCCAATACACCCCATATCTCCAAATTCCCTCTTCTTAAATACAACATTTGATTTCTAAGAATATCCGGATAGTAAGAGTACACGCCATATCTCTTCTCAATCATAAAATTTAATTTTCTAAGGTCTACATTGAAATACTTACCTCTAACCAACGTTAGTATCCCAAGTGGCATGACCAGAACGGCGACCATTAAGTCCGTGATCGCCAGGCTCATGAGGAAGTAATTGGTAACGTTCTGAAGTTGTTTTTCCCTAGTTATCGCCAGGCACACTAAGATGTTTCCCGCTGCGGTACCCAACACGAGAACTAGAGCGAGCATAGCCCACCAATTGTTAAGTCCATCGTCGTCAATGCTCAACACCGTGTCGTTCACTGGCTCGGTCACATAAATTGTATCGTTGTTGAGGATCCCGGACACGGCAAACTGCTGTCTATCGCAAAACGCGGCGCTGTCGTTGGATAACACCAGAAAGTTCTTGTAACAGGTGTCGATCACGGTCTTATAAGGATCCCCGTGATTGACTGTCGGCATCGACGGCTCGATCATTGCTCAACAGAGACAGCCGATCACGAAATAGCTTCTTTCCAATCGCTGCTTAGCTCGATCGACTCGTATTTAAATCACCTTTGCACCTTGATTTTCAGGTTCGTTTTGGTTAAATCGTGGATTTCATATTTGACGTATTTCCTCCTAAATAATTCCTTCTACTGTTTTTTTTTTTATTCGAGTATTCTACGGGCGTTGATTATTTTTATTGTTTCGAATTTGTTTGATCTTCACTTTGGTTTATCGCTAGATGCAGGCGGAGGGAAAGGAGCGCTTTTTGACGGAATTGACCTAATGAAAGTACAGTTTTTTAACTCGTACATAAAAGGCGATCAAAAGGCGTACTTCCTGCGACAGCTGTACGAATAAAAGCTCCGAAACTGCGCATTCGCTGGTCTCTGTCAGACACTTTCTCCTGAACGACAATAGTAACACGGATTTTTCGATTTTCGTGCACAGAGGATTTCGTAAAAAAAAAAACCAAGTTATCTCGTAGTTTCAGCTACTTTTATACGTGCAAAGCATTCGTCATTTTGTTATAGTAGTACTTTTGCCGCAGCCAATAGATCCTCGATGCACTTGCTGAAACTGCAAACCGAAAACTCGAGCTAAGAAACGTTCTTTCCAAGAACTTCGATGCTTCTTTCGTACACCAAAGTCACACTTTGCGAAGACTGTTAGCTCTGTCCTTTGTACAATCCTCTTTGTATCGCGTTTTTAAAAAATTGGGACTAAAATTATCGATATTTGCTAAAATTCCGGAATGTAAAATACGTCCGCGACGAATTTTCTGGTCAACGAGGAAACGAAGGAAGCTGAAGCGAAGAGCGAACGTTGTCCGTTCGTTTCTAAGCTGTGAGAACGAGAACCACGGAAGATCGGTGTAATGATTCGGACAAAAACTGGGACGCGGTACTCGAAAAGTGGAGAAAATCCTGGAAACTCGACCATCGAGAGTTTCCGCGACTTACAGTGTCGCGGCTGGCTCTCTGTTAGGTCCTGACTTGCTTAGGCACTTCACACTCGGGGGAAGATGACTTAGGCGTGTTCGGTATTTCTCCGTTCTTCATTGTTCAAGGGACAGAGTGCAGACACTCTTTGTAATCCGTTTAAGAAGCCTGTCTTCAACGTGAAACGACAGTCGGGAGGTACCAAGGCTTGTCGCGTTCAATTTAGTTCTTCAATTCGCCCTATTCGTTAACATATTCCAGTGGAATAATCATCTCTGTGTCCTTTTTCATTCTACGTTATCCAAATCTCGTGTTCCATGTTTAATCGAAGTAAAAGGAAGGCAAAATTCTTTCACGATTCGAAAATAGTAATTAAAATTAATTAAGTATTTATTTAAATATGTCAAATTTGTATCTTTTATGAGTAGATTTTATGCTTGATCCTTGCAATGGTAAATTAATTTCACACTTCTATGCCAAGTAGTGTTTTTAAGAACGTCCGACCTTTTTAAGGTTCGTACTACTTGCTATTCACTTATACGTACAATTTTCTATGAAAAAATTCATTTAGCGAAAGACACTTTTGCTTATCTGTGTTGTATACTATAGCGTATTGTGTACAGAATAGAAAAGTATGAAAAAAGTACAAGAAAATCAAAAATCGCAATGTACAAGCTAATTCTAAAGAGATGTCACAGCCCCCCTTTCGAAATTTAGTTTGTAACCGAGACGTAACGCAGTTTACTTTATTTCACGACGATTTAAGCGACTAATAGTTGTACTTTTCTAGCAAGAATATTTATTTGTTTAAAATATTCGTTCCGTACGGAAAACTTCTTTTGAAAAGGATTGCAAAACAGTAAAACCACAGCCGAACGACGTTACCTAACTTCCTGATTACCAAACAAGCCTTTTCTTCTCTCACATCTAATCTCCTTTTCTCCCAGAATTTCCCAGAAACCAAACACCTCATCCTTCCGTCACCACTTTCACCCTTTCTCCGTCTATTTAAAACACGTCCTACGACCAACATCCCCGAAATTAACTGCCTCCAGCGTCTCGCAATCCTTTCCTCCTCCAAAATTCCGATCGCTCTCACTCCTAACACCGACCGAAAAACAACCGAGTCTTCAATCAGCCCGAGCACTGAATCTAAGCGATGATTCGAGTCTCATTCGCCAACCTTCGAAACGTAGTACTTCCAGCTCTCTTCTACCTCGTTAAAAACACACACAAATTTTCTCGTCGCGATCCAAATTCGCGGCACACGCTAATCGACGCGAAGTGTACGATATTATCGCACAATTATCGTAATCAGAACTGCGACACGTTAATAGACAACGATATGGAATTGACTTACGCCGAAGCAACTTTATGTCGCTACTTTTGAGAAACTTTGACAATGCACGCCATGAAACTATCAGTCGGCAACATCCTTTCAACCGGTCCTTTTCCGCCTCGGAAAAACTGTGGATGCATCTGTAAAAAGGGTTATTCGTCATTGCCACGCACAGATCTGCTGCATCGTACTGCTCTTCCGTTTATGTTTTTTTTTTTTTTCGGAACTCTAGCAAGATCGATGAGTTGGAAAATGCACGTATCGAAATTACGTTGCTTCGTTCTGAAAGGACGATCCGAGTTTTTCTCTGCGAATCTTACGTTCGAACGTTGAATTTTTGTTACTCTTGAAGATATCCGAGGATGGAATTTGAGAACAGAATGAGTGAAGTACTGGTAAATGGTTTAAAGTTAATGTCGATGTTAAAGCATGCTAAAATCGCCGCAACAGTGATTATCAAAAAGATACGTAATAGTATACTGTTTAAAGAAATAGGGACCAGCTTGTTCGGTATTTTCAATTGAAAATCCTGCTAATTAAATCTGGTAATTTTCTCTTACGGTACGTTTTAATAGGCGAAATTGCACCAATCAGAGGCTCCCGTCAGAAAATATGTCTGACCATAGTTAAACCATTTTCCCTTATAGCCTATTCATTTCCTCGCTTCGCCTATTATACTCGCGACACGAATTTCGCATCTTGTTTCAGTTCTTCGCTGATACGTCCTTTTAAACGTTATCTCGAGTTAAAATTAGCGAAATTATTTTGTGTATTTAACGACTCGAAGCTGAATCTTTATTTACGGAGAAGTTACGTTTCTCAAAGAGTGGAGTATTCTCTTTGATAAGAAGTGGTAAGATGCATGCTGATGTGGTACGTACGTACATATATTTGTTAAAATATACCTCGTGTTTTTTCAACATATGCAAATTTTATCCAGTATTTTATTCTCACTTCACCCTTGCCATCCTTCTCTCGTATTCGACCTAACTGTTTTACAATCGAAATAGCTCAGGTTTCAACGAAGAACACTTTTGGTTGCTGCGAGGAAAAGAATTGAAGTTTTAATTTTCGTTCAAATTCGTTCATTTTCGTAGAGAAAATGTGAAATGAATTTTTAATTTTATAACACGACAGCAGTTAGAAAGGTACTTTTAAATACTCGTATCTAACGAAATCGTTATCACATTAAATAATTAATATTCGATAATTTATTGTTCAGCTTTGTTTTTGTAACAGAAGTGTTCGACGATAATTTAACGTTCGAAGTAGTAGCAGCAATTTGAACGATTTTTCAATGCCCCACCAAAAAGCAAATTTCAAATTTCTCAAATTATCGAAAAATTGGATGCATAATTTCAATTATAATTCTATGATAAGTTCGAAGTTTCCTGCGTCTACATTTTCGTCCAAATCTTTTTAAACAATTAAAAATATCATTAACTGTAAAATAAAAGAATCTTCCAAAACTCAGGATCATTTCGAATGAAATATTCCTAGATTATTTTACTTTCCATTTCACTTTCTTTTGATATATTTCACGATGAAAAAATCAATGTGTTCACTGCCAGATGTGGTTTAAATTGACGTCACGTGCTTCTTACTTCCCTGATTAAAAACTGAGAATCTATAAATGCAAACTGAAACTTAAGCAATGTACCTCGCGATATTACTTTTTCGATAAAAGAACTAATTCGACTAGCAACGTCCGGAATAAGTGTGCCTGTACAAAAGTTACAATCTTATCGTAAATATTGTAAAAATTCTGTTCGAACCAACAGTTACACCTGATATCTCCGAAAAACGTAACAGCCATAATTTAACAAGAATGCTGCTAATCCAAACTCCATCGATATTTACGTACGTTTAAAAAACGAGAGAAATGAGCAACTTAAATACACTACCGGCGAAAAGTTTGGAATCACCTCCCAATTTTCACCAGTACTGAATCTCCTACTAATTTTTCATGGACTTGATATTGTGGAGATAAATAGCAATTTATCTCATATCGGCTGATTCGAACGATAGAAAATTCGTTAAAAAGTTGTTGAAGCTACTAGACTTTTTTCTGGGAATTTTCGTGTAACTTGCAGTGCACAGTGATTCGAAACTTTCGGCTGGTAGTGTGTGTACATCAGACGTTCAACAATTAAATAGAAATATTCGAATTGACGATAGAAAAAGAATTTGAAAAGGAACATTTATTTTCGTCAATTAAGAAATTAATAATCTAATTGTAGTCCGCGTAAAAGAATGGGTCGTCCCCAGCGGGAAGGGCGAGCCGCGGCTTCTTCCTGGCACCGTTTCGCTTCCCACCCTCAATGGTAATTATCCCGCAGCGAAAAAGTGAAATAGAGTGTCAGCCTGATTCCACGGGAGAGTAAAATTCGATTGCACGCCTTTACTATCGAAACTTTCGAAGCTGGCCTCTCCTTCCCTCCACCGGCAGAAATCAATTTACCATCGACGTGTACGCGCGTTATTCACCTTCGCCGAACTTAAACTCGATTAAAATGTGCAACCACCCCGCTGCTAAATTCCTCCGCTGTTCTCCACCAGTTTTTACAACACCCCGACAATTTCTTCGGTGCGGCAGCTTTTCGATTTTTTCCCATTCAACCCAAACTTCAATTCACCACAAAAACAAACAACTTCACACGCAACACCCCCGCGATCATGCCAATTGAATCCCAAGAGAGAGAGAGAGAGAGAGAAAAGGTTAAAGGAGAGAGAAGACCTACGAAGAAGCTGGTCACAACACTCTTTTTCCCTCGAATACGATCACACCCCCACTTTCGAACCCGCGATCGAACGAACGGAACGATTGCTTAATTCACGTAGCGCGCACGAAACACGTGTCTCGCGGTTTACCCGTTCCTCCGGTTCGATTGCCAACCCGCGTCTGTTCGACGACGACAGGAAGCGGACACGGGCTCGAGGAGCGATGTGCGCGCGGAATATCGGCCGAGAGGGGTAGCGAGAGAATCCGCGCAACGATCGACAATCTACTGAGGCGACGTTATTGCGGATCCTACTAGCCCACTGGCCCTCATTCCTCGCAGCGTACCTTCCTTCGAACGGCGTGCATCACCCCCGTGCCACAGCCAACCCTGATCGTGGTCCTCTCGCTAGATGTAGATATATATGTGGTTTGCGCATGCGCGGAAGTGTCACCACCCCGATGGGCGGCCCACATTCGCGCGGCGGCGGCGGCACAGACCGCGGCCACCTGTTCGTGCCGGCGTCTAAACATCTCCGCGTGTGTGTACTAAACGTTCCCTCTTCGCTCGAAGGTGTTCGGGGTAACGAAGAGCTCTGCTCCTTGGGTGATTAGATCGCGATACACGTGAGAGGGGCTGAATTTGCGAAGATTGGGAAGGTTTCGTTAATTTGGAATTTTTTGGTTTGGAGGTTGGACCTAAGGTAACTGTGAAATTGGAAATGAGAAAGGAGTTTAGTTGTTTGTTAGGGGATGATTTGTTACGTGTGTGTGTTTTTATTGGCGTCGAAAGATAAAGTAGAGTTATTTCAAGTTTGTTTCGATGCATTTAGTCGTGTTTACTGCGAAGGATAACTTGTTGAGGTATTTTGGTAATAGGGAAATGAGTGTGATAAAGAGGGGAATAGTGGTAGATAAGGGTAGCATTAGAGAAACGAGTGAGACGAAGAAGGGAATAGGGTTAGACAAGGATAGAGAGGTTTTTTAAATTAACGCCATCTCGTGTTTGGATGCGGGAACTAACGACTCGTTACGCGGAACACAGAATGTGAACAGAGGTATTAGACAAGGAACGCAATACTGTGCGAGAAGGATAGAGAGAAAACGTTTCCTATTGGTCCGCGGGACGCCAAACTCCACCTCCCAGGACCCAAATTAATTCGGTCGGTGAAAAATTATTAATAACTCAATAATTACGATGATTTTGTGAACTTTTAGGATTGAAAAATGAAGTATGAACTTCTAGCAACTTTCTCATATAGGTTTTAAGGCTGTAGATACTTTCGTTAATTAGTTATTAATAATTCTTGTGCAAATTGTCGGCAACGATAAAACAGTCTTTCACGGTTTTTCATTAATATCATTGTTTAGTATCAATTCCCTGTACAATCTTTATATGCATCTGGAAGGGAGCATCAGTGGCTACATTCTTTTATAATTTTCAGTAACATATACGTCATAGTTCGATAGATATTAAATATTATTGGGGAGAATGCTATACTCGTCGAATTCAAGAGTAACACTCTTTTGTCAGTTTAATAGAATTACGCGATTATCTGTATACTTTTAAGATTGTAGAATGTAGTACGGACTTTCCTTTATATTCTGCCATAACTTTGGTACACGTATGTCATGTGGTTTATTAAATATTAGCAATTGTTTATAACAGTTCAGCTCACCCGGATACGCTGAGCAGTGCACTCTCCCATATAATGTTTAATAACTGGTAAACTACAGTCACAATATTAATAAAAATTACACGAGAATCTAGCTAAAGGAATAGGCTTTCCAATGAATGTATGAAAGTGCATAAATTATACGAGTAAAGGTACGAAATTAATGACAAACCGTAAGTTACTATCGTATCGTTCCCAACAATTTGCACAACAATTATTAATAACTAATTATTAAAAGGACTTAGGGCCTTCAAACCTATACGAGAAAGTTGCTAGAGATTTATACTTTATTCTTCAATACTAAAAGTTCACAAAATTATCGTAAATAATGAGTTATTAATGATTTTTCACCGACCGACTTGACTTGGGGCCTGGGAGATGAAGCGTAGCGACCCGCGGACCAATAGGAAACGCTTTGTTTCTGTCCTTCTCGCACAGTAGCGCGTTCCTTGTCTAATACCTCTGTTTATATCATATCTTCCGAGTAACGAGTCGTTAGTTCCCGCAGCCAAACACGAGATGGTGTTAGTTTAAAAAATTAGTTTCTTTAGTGTTACCCTTATCTACCATTATTCCCTTCCTTATCATACTCACTTCTCTAGTGCTATTCTTGTTATATGCTATTCAGTTCCTTGTCTCTCTTCACTATTGTTATCCTCGTCATCCCTGTTATATTCAATTGATACTTATAATAAATATTTAATTGTTTTAACGTTACTAGTAATGCAGATAGCAAAATACAGTTTCTGACTTATTTTCAAGTACTTTAGTGATAGAATATTTAGTATTTCTTGTTGAAAAACAATTCACATGGTTGTTTATAATTATTGGAGGTCTTAAATAAAATTATTGTATGCTTCAACTTAATAAAATAGCTTGATATACTACTTTTACATTGAATTAACCATTGTATTCAGTACATTAGTCAGAAATGCTTTATAACTTTTATTAACAATTGGGAGAATTAATGTTCTTTTTGTATGAATTACAGATGGACCTCCTAGGACACCACAGAAGACAAGGAAAGGACTTCAACATAAGGAAACACGAAGAAATACAACTATTTATGAAAAAAACAATTATTTATTGTTAAATTATTGTACAAAATATATATTACAAAAGGTTACAATATACCAGTGTTGTTTTACAGCATTTTACAGTCTATTTACGTCTCCCTTACACACCAAATTCATTTCCATTGCAAAATACCCATTGTTTATGGACAAAACCAATTATTTGTTGTTAAATTATTGTACAAAATGTATGTTACAGAAGGTTACAATATACCAGTATTGTTTTACAGCATTTAACAGTCTATTTACTTCACCTTTACACACCAAATCCCTTTCCTTTTGCAAAAAAACCCATTGTTTAAACAATTTTGCATTGCAAAATTGAATAAATTAATGCCAGAGACCCCCAGGAATGCGTATTCATCGAAGAAATGGAAAAAATCCCGAAATTCTAGCGAAAACTACGAAAATTAGAGAAAATTTTCGAAAATCGCGCCAGTACACTCGTTCGGTGCTCAAGTCCTCGAGAATTCCTGGAATTTACGTCATTTCTCGGAAATGACGAAATTTCCGAGAATCGAGTCGATTCCAGGAAGCGACCTCCTTTCACATCATGTTCGCCTATTAGAAAGTCGATTTTCGGGCAAAAATTTTCGAAAATCGCGCCAGTCCACTCGTTCGGTGCTCAAGTCCTCGAGAATTCCTGGATTTTTCGTCATTTCTCGGAAATGACGAAATTTCCGAGAATCGAGTCGATTCCAGGAAGCGACCTCCTTTCACATCATGTTCGCCTATTAGAAAGTCGATTTTCGGGCAAAAATTTTCGAAAAATTTCGGTTCTCGAGAATTCCTGGAATTTTCGTCATTTCTTGGAAATGACCAAATTTCCGAGAATCGAGTCACTTCCAGGAAGCGACCTCCTTTCATATCATGTTCGCCTATTAGAAAGTCGATTTTCGGCCAAAAATTTTCGAAAATCGAAAATCCTGACTTTGTATTAGGCGAATATGATATGACAGGAGGTCGATTCTTGGAAGTGCCTCGATTCTTGGAAATCACGTCATTTCCAAGAAATGACGAAAATTCCAGGAATTCTCGAGAACTGAAATTTTCGAAGACCCTTTGGCTGAAAATCGACTTTCTAATAGGCGAACATGATATGACAGAAGGTCAGTTCTTGGAATCGACTCGATTCTAGGAAATTTCGTCATTTCCGAGAAATGACGAAAATTCCCGGAATTCTCGAGAACCGAAAGTTTCGAAGGCCCATTGGTCAATTCTTGGAATCGACTCGATTCTCGGAAATTTGGTCATTTCCGAGAAATGACGAAAATTCCAGGAATTCTCGAGAACCGAAAGTTTCGAAGGCCCATTGGTCAATTCTTGGAAATTTCGTCATTTCCGAGAAATGACGTAAATTCCAGGAATTCTCGAGGACTTGAGTACCGAACGAGTGTACTGGCGCGATTTTCGAAAACTTTCTCTAATTTTCGTAGTTTTCGCTAGAATTTCGGGATTTTTTCGACTTTTTCGATGAAATCGCATTCCTGGGGGTCTCTGGCATTAATTTATTCAATTTTGCAATGCAAAATTATTTAAACAATGGGTTTTTTTGCAAAATGAAAGGGATTTGGTGTGTAAAGGAGCAGTAAATAGACTGTAAAATTCTGTAAAACCATACTGGTATATTGTAACCATTGGTAAAATACATTTTAACAATAATTTTACAATAAATAATCGATTTTTCGATAAATAATTGCATTTCTTCGTTTCTCCCGATGTTGAAGCCGTTTTCTGGACTCCTGCGGTCGCCTGAGGGTTCCATCTACAATTCACACAAAAAGATCGTTAATTTTTCCAATTGTTAATAAATGTTATAAACAATTTCTGTCTAATCTACCGAATACAATGATTAATTCAACGAAATAGCAGTATATTCAGCTGTTTCGTCAAGTTAACGCATGCAACGAATTTATTTAACACTACCAATAATTATAAACTACCATCTAAATTGTTATTTACCAACAAACGCAAATTATTCCATAATTAAAGTACTTGGAAACGTACCAGATACTTTATTTTACTCTCTACGTTGTTGGTGATGTTAACACAATTAAATTTGATTATAAGTATCAATTTTGATCTGTTTAGTACGTGCAATTATGCTTTAATTTACAATAAATATTGTTGAAAGCGAAAAATTCAAAGAATTCTCATTATACTGTAATATAAAATATGAGAACATCATTTTTCATTAGAGAATCATTCATCCCATGCTTATGTTTTATTGCCTTTAAGGAATCGTCAAAGTTCTACCCATGCAATCCAATATGCATATGTAAATATCTTTATATATTTAGATGCGGATTCAACACAGGAGGATCTTTTATATCTGTCGATTTTACCACCATTTATGGCTGAATTGTATATAATTCCTTAACTCACCGCTTTATATTGTAGAGGGCGTAACAAAAGCTCTGATTTTTTACGCGATCGGTATTTCAGAACGTTCGACACAAAAATACATTAAGTATTAGGTCTACCCTGTACCTCGTCTGTGGTAAAAGCACAAACCAGGTACACAATAGATCTAACACCTAATGAATATTTTATCCTACGTCAGGAGGGCTGTGAGTGCCCTTACCATTATTGTGTCGCTTCCAACGTTACCGACTCCGCATAGAATTTAATATCAACCGCAAATTTTAAATACATCCAATGTGAGCAAATAAAACATTTTCACTTATTTGTTAAATAATCCACTCCGCAAACAGCGTGGAAGCCAACAACTGCAGTGTACAATTCTACACTTTCACTTGGTTAATGTACTTTTACTGTTGTATTCAATTTTTATTTTTAACATGATATCTGAGGAAACACATAAGTAATAAATGAGCACTGTATTTTTCAATGATCTATTTCAATAGCCTTAAGATAATAGTGCAATAGTCTCACAATAATTGTATCTACTATGCGATTAATAAAACAGTCGACAAGGACAGGAATTTTATCTTAAGTTGCATTACAGATTCGTCTGAAATCCTCTAAACCCCTAAATGTGCTTTCCGTGTCTGCATTTACATGTACATTACGAGGATGCTCTTGATTAAACGCAGGCTTTCGAGCCTCCTGAGAGGATTCGTAGATAAAACAAAATTAGAACGTTGTAGAAACAAATCAGAAGGTACATACTTTAACTAAAAATATAAATTCTTTACAGAAAAAAGTATAGTTCTACTCTGACATAACCTCAAACGAAATGTTCCACGTAAAATGATCCTCGTTGAAAATTCGCATTGTAAGAGCTTATTATAAATACTTTTTATTATACGTTTACTATAAATTTAGAAACTTGCATTTGCAAAGTTTAACACACACGTTTATTACAAATTTAGAAAGCTGTATTTGCAAAATTTAACAAACACGTTTGTTATAAATTTAGAGCGTTGCATTTGCAAACGTACTATAGAAGGAGCGCAAGAGGGGAATCCCGAGAGCGAACTACAGAACGGGATCTATAAATGGAATAGTCGGGTCAGAATAACTAAGACCTTTCCACCGAGATTTATCGAAACGTAAAGGAAACGGATTCGTCGCGTCCGTTACCAGATGCTTGGTTACACGACATAAGATCAAGGTATAGGTTTTGCTGGATTAGAGGATTTGCGCTATCGCCTTTCCGCTGTTGAGTTGACGCAGAGTTTCTCATTGTCGAAGAATGCTCTAACTCGTTGCCAACGAAAGTTTTCAGGAAAATATGAAATATCTGAGAAAAATATGCTACAGCATTCGGTTTTAATTGATTCCGGTCGGTAACAATGTTGTAATATCTGCCGCTCTGATTACTGTCGATATTAACCTATACATGTGTTTACGTCGGCGTTCTGTTTCACGAGATGTCGACTTTAATAATCGATTGAAGTTCGACGCGTCTCCGGTGGCACATGGGAATGGGCGAAATTTGCACTGTTGGTAACGTCGATAATTATCGATTGTGTCCTGCGTAAATTTCCAAGGAAAGCTTTATTTCCTTCGAAAAGTGTTAGGTATCTCCAAATTTTCTCATACTGTAATTATTTATACTTTTCAGAATGGCTATTGGCAAAATATAAAGGCATTTCAAGGCACGTACTTGAAAATTTTTGGAGATTAATACTACACTGTAGCATGTCATATAAAAGAACGATTGTTTACACAATCGTTTGTCAGACAATACGTGCGTAGCTCGAACAAATCGTAAACGATAAATATTGGAAAATAGAATTTGCGTCGAATGGGAATTCGTGTTGGTTGGTATTCAACGGAAGCATGTATTATCCATTCTACATCAGTACGACGCGAATAGCGATACAAATGATCGCTGACCGGAGGGAATTAGCAATTACCGCTTGAAACATTACCAAGAGCGATCACGTCATTTTTGGATACACTAGCATTTAAAATTCGAAAATGAAATGGCGATGTCAAGACTAACATTTATTATCGCAGAAAATACATTATAATATTGAAAATACTGCAAAAATCATTAACAAAAATAAGGTGCAAAATTTAAAACACGCTAGAAAATAACAATTAAATAGTTAATAAATTAGTGTGTATTCACAAAACTCTTATATTTATTTATTATACTTTAAACTCGTTATAAAATTTCCGTTGCGAGACAGTAAACTTACTGACTCTTGTAGAGAATTTAATGTACTTTGTCCAGTTTAGTGGAGAATATCGTTTAAATGCAATGGAAGTTTACCTGTGTTTTTCTGAATTTCAAAAATTCAGGCAGAATTGTAAACATTATACTGTCTCGCAACGTAAATTTAAGTAAATTAGGTTGAACTGCACAAAAAAAAAACAAACAGACGCAGCATAACGTGTAGTTATAATTGTTATGACATGTAAATAGAACGATAAATTTAGTGTAAATATAGAAAACGTATAATATCATTTATTTCATGGTATTGTAACAAGCAAACGTTGAATAAATTCCTAATTCGTATTAAAAAAATTATTTAACACAATAATTTCAGCTTTATTAAATATTGATATTGATAAATGATCACAGGTCAACTTGATTTTTAATCGTTATAATCTTTAAATTCAGTGTGAATAGAGAAAATGTGTAATATAATTCATTTCACGACACTAAAACAAACAAACGTTGAATACATACAAATGTAACGATAGAAATTATTGCAATAATGCGTAATGCAATTGAAAAATTGAAAGAATCAGAAGAAAAAACGCGAATTCGTATCTTTTTCGATTCTAGAATATAAGAAAATTTGAATAAAATACGCGACGAGAATTGAGGAGAAGCATAAGTTAAACGCGTAAAAATATTCAATAATAAACGAACTAGGGATGAAGCTATTATTTCAATACGCGATGCACTGACTCTAGTATTTACTAAAATTCAAAAATTCTCGTATAAATTCCGAAAATAGATTATTAATTACGGTAAACTACTGAGACGGTTTAATTAAGGGTGGGCATGGTGCTGCTTTAGTTTGAAATGATTTATAAACACATAATTAACAGAGGAAAAACCGTGAAACGGCAAAACGTCAACATTCTAATTGTTATAACATGTAAACAGAACTTTAAATTTAGTGTAAACAGAAAAAAGTTTGAAATGATTTATAAACACATAATTAACAGAGGAAAAACCGTGAAACGGCAAAACGTCTACATTCTAATTGTTATAACATGTAAACAGAACTTTAAATTTAGTGTAAACAGAAAAAATATATAATACAATTTATTTCACGGTATTGCAACAAATAAACGTTGAATCAATATTTAATTCGTATAAAAACAATTATTTAACGTAATAATTTTACCTTCACTATGGCTATTTTTAATCTACGACCACAGGTCAACCTGATTTCTAATCCTTACGAACTTTAAATTCAGTCTAAACTGAGAAAATATATAATACAATTTATTTCACGGTATTGCAACAAACAAACGTTGAATAGATTCTTAATTCGTATAGAAACATTTATTTAAAATAATAATTTCACCTTCACTATGGCTATTTTAAATTTACGACCAAGGGTCAACCTGATTTTTAATCCTCCGAACTTGATTTCACAACGAGAAAGTAATAAGATCGTTGAAACGTACTTATTTGTCAAAGAAACTTGCAAAAATGTATAAATAATAATATGTAATGTTTTAACAAATTTTTGGAAGTATAAATTAATAATAAAATTGTGAAAATTAATAAATTATACGTTATTATAACATTAATAGAATTATGACTAAACCGAAGTTCGAAGTCGAGTATTTAAAGTCTGATATTACGTGCCTAGCGAGTGCCGGTAATTGTTAAAATTTGTTTAATAATTAGTAATAGAAATTCTAATTGATTCTAATGTATACAAGTGTTACAAGAAGGCTGAGTGTGTACAGGGTGGACATAGACTAGCTAGTAGCCCCCGACCACTCTATTCACATCTCAGAACCTTCAGGTCAAAATACGCCGCGAAGTGTCTAGGGCCCAGTATAAAGGGTAAATGATTTCGCGGGACATCGGCGGGTCCTTATATACCTGCGGTACCCTCTCCCCAAAGTCATTAGCAAAATCGTCGGTTAGGTCAGGCGGGAAATTTTCGCGGGAGATTTTCGCGGGAGATTTCCGATATCGTAACACGGTATAATTTATCAATTTTCACAATTTTATTAAAAATTTATACTTCCGACAATTTGTTATAACATTGCATATAACAATTTATACGTTTTTACAATATTCTTCAATGGAAACATAGGTTTTAGCGTTCTCGTTACTTACTCGTGGTTAAATTAATTTCGTAGGGATTAAAAATCAGGTTGACCTGTGGTCGTAGATTAAAAATAACCATAGTACAGCTAAATTTATCGTGTTAAATAATTCTTCTTACACGAATGAAAAATGTATTCAACGTTTGCTTGTTACAATACCATGAAATAAAT
>NW_017100254.1:3972804-3974452 GCF_001263275.1 Habropoda laboriosa | reverse complement strand
AAACCGTCTCAGTAGTGTTTCGCAATTAAAAATCGGTTTTCGGAATATATACGAGAATTTTTGAATTTTAGTAAATACTAGAGTCGTTCAATTGAGTATTATAATAGCTTTATCCCTAGTTCGCTTTATATTGAATATTTTTACGCGTTTAATCGATACCCTCCTTCAAATTTACTTGCGTTAGAGATTCGGGAAAGATATCAATTCGCGGTTTATTCTTTTGCTTTATATACATCGCGTTTATTTCATATCTCTTTTCTTTTTTTTACGTTTATTCTATTTAAAGTTAACTTGATTCTAAAAATCGAGAATAATATAATATCGCGGTTTCCCCTCTTAAATAAATCGCGTTTCGAAATACTTTTCGCGTCGTCCATTCCACAGTGACTCACATTTTCTGAGTCTGAGTCTTGGGGAATCAACGACGAGGAACTGGAATGATTTGCGGAAGGATGACGATCTGAGAGGATGGAAGGAAGGAAGGAAGGAAGGAGGCAATGCAGCCAGGCAGCCAAATCTACGTTGCAGAGCCCAGCTGCTTAATCTGCGAATTGTGAGTGAATTTTTTGAGGGTTTGGTGGTTGGTTATATATGTGTGTGCATGTGCATGTCGAAGCTGAACTACCAAGAGGTCAAAGAAGAACTGGATGGACTCTACTGCACTAATGGTGCAAACGCCCTCCCATTATTAGAGTATCAAAGTAGTATACCGCGTTAATTCAATTTAGAGTCAATTTTCCCATTTACTTTCGATCGATACGAGAATTTATCACGTCGCGTCGCGTTTGATAAATAGCTTCGTCCCTTTTTCCATTTTTGCGTTTCTTTTCTCTTTTCTTTTTTGAATTTTTGGTAAATGTCCCAACTAAAATCAACTACACGAAGATATGGAGAATGATAAAAATTCGCGGTTTCGGGTACTAAATAAAATCCCTGAAAATGAAAATAAATCGCGATTCGTACTCCACTTTTCGTGCGTCACCCTTTTACAGCTTTCCAAATCTGGTGGATCTTGGTCACTGGCTTTGGGTCTCTCAATCTATCATTGTGGGTCTCTGGTGGGATGAAAATTCAAGGATGAGGGAAATTCAATGGTCCACTGAGGGAATTGCAAAAGTTTCAAGGGTCTGAGAGAAGCTTCCAAGTGAATTGTGGGTCAAAATCGAAGGCTGGGAGGACTGAAATGGGTCACTAAAGGTATCTCGAAGGTTACGAATTATTTATCTTGTCAATCTAATTTACATTCTGTTTCCGTGTTCCAGCTAAGTTTTGTTAAATTGTAATAAATTCGCGGTTTTCCTTACTAAATAAAATGAAAATAAATTGCCTGGGCTAGTTCTCAAAGCCTACTGTTGCCAATTCTGACGAGATAAAAAGTACCGAGAGTACTGATAAGGTTCAGGGTAGGAATAAAATCTATTTAACAATGTCCACCTGTGTGGTCTGCGTTTAGGGAGTTGTACGTTTTTTCGATGATCGATTTAGGTAAATATTTCGAGCTCACATAAGAGTTCAATTTTCTCCTGTTCGAAAAAGAATTTTGCCTTGAGTTGAGGTATGAGTTTCATTATCAGAGGTTTAATTAGGTATTCCATTGCTACGATTTCATATAAGAAAGATATCCTAACAATTTATCCTCCTATTGCAA
>NW_017100254.1:3963117-3972680 GCF_001263275.1 Habropoda laboriosa | reverse complement strand
GATATTCTAACGATTTATCCTCCTATTCCAATTTAATAATATACTTTTCTTACAGAACTTCATTATTATGATTTTGTATATGTAAATAAAATACAAATAATAATGATATCGTAACGATTTATCCTCCTATTGCAAATTAATTATATACTTTTCTTACAGACCTTCATTGTATATTTGAAAAATGTAGTGTGAAGTGTGTGTGAAAGTGTCTTATCTCCTTTGCTACGAATGAGAATCGCGTATCTCTGAAGATAGAGAGCTGCCAGTAGGGCATGTGTTTTTGTCGGGTCCCTTGCGTAGTCACCTCCTCGTGGTGGGACCTGGTAATTGGTATCCTTTTCCAAAGAAAATTCTCACTTTTGCAAAAGGATACCAAGCTAAGAACTACGCGTACCCGTCGACACTCTGATTCTCACACACAGTCGAAAGTTTTAACTTTAAGTAGTTCGTAAGATAAAGTAAGTTAATTCTAAGATAGAAAATTGAACACTATGTGCGCGTTTCTTAATAAAATACCTTGAAAAATTATTCAGATTCTATGGTAGATATGAAAGTTCCATTTAACATCAAATTTTAACATCGATCTGTCAATAGCAAATTAGCAATCAATTGCCTACGAAACACAAAGAAGAATTTTTTCAATTTTCTGACATAAAATTTCACAAGAAGTAGCAGTAAAGGAAGATTAAATAAGAAATGCAATTCTGTGATAAATTTTTCCCAAACGGTGTTTTTAATATGTTACACAATAAAAAGTTACATTACGTGGTAAGATACTGTATCTCATCTTATATATTTTACTTTTCAAACATTTGTATCAGACTTTTCTGCGATTTTTCAATTGCATTACGCATTATTGCAATAATTTCTATCATTACATTTAATTCTAATTGTTTAGCAGTAAAAAAAAAAGTAAAATTAAAGAAATTATATTTTTCTATTATGATTTGATACACGACTGGTGTAGTGTTACACGCTTGCGAGATAATGACGTAGACCTAGGCGTAGGACCATCTATACTGTCACTTGTAGAATCCAAACTTACTGACTCTTGTAGAGAATTTACTGTATTCCGACATAATAACGTAATTACGCGAGATATTTAACGATAATTTATATCGAACGACTAAAATATGAAACCGCGTAAACGGAAAGTTTCTCGTATTGTGTATACGATTGCAATGCAACAAGCATGTGAAATTTCGAGCGAAACGTAATGACCAAACATTTTCCAGCCGTATAACATCGCTAAATTTTGACCTTAAATTTTTTATTTTACGTTATTTAGTCTTTACTGTAATTTAGATTATCACGTGTTGCAAGTTTTGCATATTTAAGCCTTGTTTGGTAATTCATTTTCTCTTTTCTTATAAAATATATAAAAACATGTAAAAGTAGAATGTAGAGAATAGAGTGTTACGTTTTTATTTCATTATTTCTGTTTTAATGAACAGTAGTTTAAGAGTATCCGCGTAACTCGACAAAGTATTGCTATACTTCATAATTGACCCGTGAATTAACGTATCAAGTAACATACAAACTGTAATTCAGTCGTTATTTTATCGGTAGAAAATCAAATCTGCATTAACATGTCCCTGTAGTTTAGTTTCATGGAAAATTAACGAACCGAGTAATTAGTCGGAATTACTATAATTTCGGGACATTTATAGGGAGGAATGTATCATTAATTTGCATACGGAAGTTGTTGAAGCTGGATTTTCTCGTTGAAACGATGACTGTAAGGTGAAGTTTCATTTATCCGTATCAATGGCTCATTAGCGAATCGTTGAAATTTTATCGAATATTATAGAGAGAATAGTTGAAATATAAAAATAAAGTTAATTAGAAAAATCCCAGAAAATTGGAAGGTTTACTATTTGACAAGAGAACTGTACGATATTACCTTTGCATTGTTTTAATTAAGAAAAACATACAATTTTAAAGAACCGAAGAAAAATAGATTTAAATATGAACATTGTTTAACCAACAGGGGTTTATGGCACGGATTCCAAGCGACGTTACTTTTCAGAAGTTTTTCTACAAGTTTTTTGGTAATAATAGCCTCTTCAAGCCAGAGGGCAAATCCGGCTTATTATCTGATGGCCGCGGAAATTCTCCACTTCTGCGGGCCACATGGTAAGCCGGTACTTGCCTCTGCGCGCTCAGTAACGGTAAACATGCCATAAACCCGCAAAGTCGACGTTTCGGCAAAATCGCCACGCGGGGCTGACACCCCCGTTTGGGACCGTCTCTCCCTCTCTGCCACCGCCCTACTCTGCGGACCACGGGGGAGTGCACGAGGGCCCAGGAGAGCGGCTGTAGGGGGCGAAAGGCCCATGATTTGCCAACAAGGTAAACTCCCCATTTTGGCGAATAGAGATATATACAGCCAGTTCACGACATTCGGGCAGATTCTAATATACTTAGAAACAATCGACACCACTTTGAGCGCTCTAACACGCAATACTCGACATTCTTGATACACCAGTGCGGTCCAGTCCGCAATAATCGACATCCACAAATAAAGCGCGATCACCATCGCGACAATAAGTAGTTGACACATACACGTGCAATAATTACCAACGCCAACCCGACCTTCCAACCGCAAAGAAACGCGGGAAGCTGCGTTAACAGTTATTACATGAAGTTTGAAACTATGCAGTTGTTTTATATACAGCTGTGTGGTATATAAATATATATAGACATAATAATATCACACTTTTGTTATTTTTGGTTATAAGGTTCTAAATATTTTTCGGTAATCTAAATTAAAAGTTATTTAAGTTTATCATTTTACTTCCATTCATTTTATCGTTAATACTTGCAAAGCGTTCGTATAATTCGAGCAAAAATGCAGTGCAACTTGGAGTTTTCAAGAGGTAACGGTGTAGCGGAAGCAATTGGAAATTGGGGATTTTCTAATAGAATATCAAGTGCTGGCAATGAGCTTCAACGTATAAATTATCTCTTTAACAAAATGGATTGCTTGTAAGGATTGAAATCGATGGTTTTTTTGTTGTTACATGGTGAAACTTGAATGACACAAAATAGAAGTGCAGAGTAACATGAGATTTTAAGACTTAAAGGGTAATATCATTTTCAAAAGTGACACTGTATTATTAAAACTTTCAGGAAAACGAGCAAGCCAATAATGTGCGTGAAATACAATTGTATGTACGATCCAGAAGCCTGGTACGTAAAACCTAGTCCTGAAAAATGCAAGCCAATTTGGACATTTCCTATGAAAAGACCACTTATCACCTACAGTTCTACTTCTGATGCAATTTTAACTTCAAATTTAAACAGCATCGGATCAGATCTGCTATACCCCATTCCTGGACGAAGTTACGTGTTACAGGGTGTATGTATACAAATATTTACGTGCTTTTCTTTTACCTTTTATTGTTCTGTTACGTTTTTTTATATATACACAGTGTGTTTCACTTAACTTTATCACCTGAAATATAATATTATCACCTGTGTGAATTTTAAAGATTTTTAAACATAATTAAAAATGTCCACCATACTTACAACATGTTTGTCGGTAATACCACTGACGTGTCGAATGTTACTGTTTCCTTTTCTACGATTTGTTCGAGGTAAAGTACTCGCTGTGTATTATTGGTTTTGAGTAGCCCCTGTGTCATGATGTACCCTGTATTCGTTAGTGTAGGGAGGTTTGCTCCGTTACAGGGGTATTTTTAAACGTTAATAACTAAAAAACGAGCTTCAAACGCAAATTTTTTTGTTCTTGTGTTTTGTCTTGTTTTAGCTTGTAGAATCATTTCTTAAATTTTCTCCCAGGAGTAGTTTAAACATAAAATACCAAAAACATTAATTTTCTTTAAAGAAATCACTTACTTTCATCGCTATGTAAATAAAAAGTACTAACATTCTCCAATCTTTATGCTAAGGTTCTTAGCTTTGCTATTTTATTCTTTTTCTGTAGACTGATAAATGGTACCGGTGTAAACAAGAATCCAATCTACAATCGAATTGTGCAACACCATGTAATTCGAGGCCATGCTGTTCGTGAAAGTTCGTCCTTTAATATTACATCTTAATATTGCCTGTAACACTTGCTTACAATTAGTTATAGTGAGTAAATAGTAAAATAAAGTTTCTACTTTATTTTCAAGTATTTTAATTATCCAATAATTGATATTTCCTGTCAAAAGAACAATTTAAATGTATGCTTTAAGCTTAAAAGAATATCTCAATATATTAATTTTGCATTGAATTAACCATTGCATTCGGGAGATTAGTAAGAAATTGTTTATAACTTTTATTAAAAATTAGAAAAATTAATATTCTGTTCCTGTGAATTACAGATGGACATTCCAAGACACCATAGAAATCAAGAAAAGAACTTGGACATCGGGAAAAGTAATAGATAACTGTACAAAATGTATTTTACAAAAGGTTACAATATACCAGTATTGTTTTACAGCATTTTACTGTCTATTCAATGCTCCCTTACACACCACGTCAATTTTCTTTTGCAAATATCTCATTGTTTAAAGAATATTCCATTGCAACATTGAATAAACTAAGTCCTGAAACTACTAGGAACGCACAAAATCAAAAAATCTCGAAATTCTAGCCAAAACATCGAAAATTGAGCAAAAATTTTGAAATTCCCACAAAAATAGCGTCGATAATGTAGACTTATTGTAACGTCATCTCGTGTTTGGATGCGCGAACTAACGACTCGTTACTCGGAACATAGGATATCAACAGAGGTATTAGACAAGGAACGCACTACTGTGCGAGAAGGATAGAAAGAAAACGTTTCCTATTGGCCCGCCGGACGCCAAGCTTCATCTCCCACGCCCCAAGTCAGGTCGGTCGGTGAAAAATCATTAATAACTTATTATTTACGATAATTTAGTGAACTTTTAGTATTGAAGAATAAAGTATAAATCTCTAGAAACTTTCTCGTATAGGTTTGAAGGCCCTAAGTCTTTTTAATAATTAGTTATTAATAATTGTTGTGCCAATTGTTGGGAACGATAAGATAGTAACTTACGGTTTGTCATTAATTTCGTACCTTCACTCGTATAATTTATGTACTTTCATACATTCATTGGAAAGCCTATTCCTTTAGCTAGATTCTCGTATAATTTTTATTAATATTGTGACTGTAGTTTACCAGTTATTAAACATTATATGGGAGAGTGCACTGCTCAGCGTATCCGGGTGAGCTGAATTGTTATAAACAATTGCTAATATTTAATAAACCACATACATGCGTGTACCAAAGTTACGGCAGAATATAAAGGAAAGTCCGTACTACATTCTACAATCTTAAAAGTATACAGATAATCGCGTAATTCTATTAAATTGACAAAAGAGTGTTACTCTTGAATTCGACGAGTATAGCATTCTCCCCAATAATATTTAATAACTATCAAACTATGACGTATATGTTACTGAAAATTATAAAAGAATGTAGCCACTGATGCTCCCTTCCAGATGCATATAAAGATTGTACAGGGAATTGATACTAAACAATGATATTAATGAAAAACCGTGGAAGACTGTCTTATCGTTGCCGACAATTTACACAAGAATTATTAATAACTAATTAACGAAAGTATCTACAGCCTCAAAACCTATATGAGAATGTTGCCAAAAGTTCATACTTCATTTTTCAATCCTAAAAGTTCACAATATCATCGTAATTATTGAGTTATTAATAATTTTTCACCGGCCGACTTGACTTAGGGCCTGGTTGGTGGATCTCAGGGGCCCGTGGACCAATAGGAAACTCTCTGTCCTTCTCGCACAGTAGTGCGTTCTTTGTCTAATACCTCTGTTTATATTCTGTATTCCTGTTAAAAAATGGTAGTTCTGATTACCAAACGCGAGATGGCGTTAATTTTGCTCTTCGTGTTTTCTGTCCTTGTCTATCCCTATATCTTTCCTTGTCTTACTCGTTTCTTTAATTGTATCCTTATTTCTTTCTATTGGTTTCCTTATCTTACACATTGCCAAAATATAGACCGGATTACAGGTATGATAAAAGCATTAATTTTAATATAGTTTAGAAATCAACCATGTATTTTCTTTTTATAATGTTCTGTTTTAACTTCAAAAATACTTATACTATCACGATATCCAAAACATTATTCATAAACCAATTATTATTGCATGTACATTCACTATTTGAGAAAATATGTGCATTTTGTTTGTATACCCATATAACAATAATAACTTTTTACGATACAAACAGTTTGTACCATAAAATATATATTATAACAGCATTCGGCACAAATATTTTCTGTCATATCGATACATGGTATGTGTAGTTTTCGATCTAACTATAGTAATGAACTATAAATACATTATTCGAATGAAACAGCTCATTTATTCGTTAAAAATTGTCGTACTTTACAATGTATTGAAATTTATACCACATGCATCAATGTATAAAAAGTCCTTCCAATAATGGTAAAAAGTGGATGCAAAATGCATTAAGGAGTGTTGGATAGAAAAATAAATTTGCAATAAAATTACGAACAAAAACATGTACAGTGTAAACAAGATAATCCAAGAAAAGCAGATAGGTGAAGATTATGAAACATATAGAACAAAACAATATAGTTATAAACAATTTGGTGCACAAGATGATAATGACAGACATGGAAAAGAAGCATGTGTTTAACAGCACGGTAATGGACATGGCGGTATGCATGGTAGAAAGCATGGTGAAGGGCACGGCGGTGGACATAATGGTGGACACGGTGGTGGACATAGTGGTGGACACGGTGGTGGACACGGTGGTGGGCACGGTGATAGACATGCTGGTGGGCATGATAATACGCAACATGGTGAACATGGTGGTGGACAAGATGGTGGACAAGGTGGAGGACAAGATGGTGGACAAGGTGGTGGACAACAAGGTGGTGGACAACAAGGTGGTGGGCATGGTAGAGGACATGGGAAACACGGCGGTGGGCATGGTGGTGGGCATGGTGGTGGGCATGGTACAGGACATGGGAAACACGGCGGTGGGCATGGTACAGGACATGGGAAACACGGCGGTGGGCATGGTGGTGGGCATGGTGGTGGGCATGGTACAGGACATGGGAAACACGGCGGTGGGCATGGTGGTGGACATGGTAGAGGACATGGGAAACACGGCGGTGGGCATGGTGGTGGGCATGGTGGTGGACATGGTAGAGGACATGGGAAACATGGCGGTGGACATGGTGGTGGACATGGCGGTGGACATGGAACACAAATATTAAAAGACGTACAAGGAGGAATACAAGAGGTAATACAGGGTGGAGTTGGTGGAATACAACAAGGAACACAAGGTTGAGCACAAGCAGGTTTAGGCTTTGAACACGTTGAATTTTGCTCGGTTGTAGAACAAGATTTTTTCCCAGTATTATTACATGCTAATCTACAATATGCAGCAAGTGCAACTTCTCTTGCTTCATCAGCACAATAAAATTTTCTTAAAGCAACTTCTATGTCTCCAAGGTCAGTCAGTTTCAATAACGCATTACGGCCTGGAGTACAGATGGGATACAATTTTGTCATACATTCTGGTCTACCCATACAGTCCCACATCATACATCTATCTTGCAGGCCATTTCTTTTGATACATTCGCATCTATATATAATACTTGCTCGAAAATCAAAGCTTTTACACGGTTTAACTGGATTCTGAAATTGAAAATACCAAATTTAGCTTCTTTCACGTATGAAATATGTATATAGGGGATGTTTGGCAATAAATAGTAGAAATTGTAAAAGGTAATTGTGAACAAGAAAATAAGACGAAAATCCAGAATGAAAATATTTTGAACTCCGCTTCATTTTTTAGTTATAAGCAATTGAAAATTATTCGAGAAAATCGGTCACGTTTCAAAATACACATAATCCGAGTGCCAAAATAACAGTTTTAGGAATTAGTTCTTTTATTGCAGTGTATATAAAAACTTTGCTACGCCTTAATCGTTGACAACTGCAGATTAATTTTTGCAAATACAGCAATTATGTAATTACATTATATAAATTCAATTCACAAATTACGTACGGCCCTAGGTGCGGCTACGTTAATTGTATCGCCGCTTAACGCTGTAATTTTCCACCTCACTATATCGATTCAACCGACTATACCATTTCAAAAAAAGCATTATTGCTGTTATATCGTATTACGCTACAACTCAGTTAACGACACCGGGTGTCATAAATTTTACTTTCGACAGACCAGGAAAGATTGATTTTTATTATATTATTCTTCAGAGGATTACTACATGGAAGTATTTTAAAATGTATAGTACATGTATAACATGTACAATGATATAATTGGTGCATTCAAATTAATTTCTACTTACACAATAAGGAGAACTGGAAGCACAAGGTGAAGAACAAATAACAGCAGGGGAACTAGGTGGTTCATCCCATTCACATGGTTTCCTGTAATAATTAATTTATAATTCTACCTGTGTTCATTAATTTAGTTCCAACATATTCTTACTTCTTTTCCATAGAACTAATTAAACATTTTAATTGTGTTAGTAATTCCCTTCTTTTTTCACAATTTGGATTTTTTCCATCACATGGCATTTTTACTAATTAAATTTGAATAATTGAACACAAAAATTTTGATTTCTGACTTTTAAAAGAATTGTAGAATTTATATTTCTTACATATTCATTTTTTAATATTATTATTATATTTTTCACTCAAATTAATTTATTAAAAAGAGAATCAAAATGATGTATCCCAGAAGAGTAGACTGAATATGTCTTTAATACATAATAAATGAATAATGTTTTTGTTAAACTTCAATTGTCTATTATCTTGTACAAATAATATTTCTCAAAATTTGATGTTTATAATAACTTAAAATAACATACAAAGGAAAAATTTATTAAAGAAAAAAATAATATGTCTTGTGGAGGAAATTCTATACCCTATTGCAAACCATCCTGCTGTCCAGTATCTACAATTCAGTACCAGTTACCACCCTGTCCATCATGTATATCTTATCCATGTGCTCCACCACTTTGTATGGCATGCCCTCCACCATGTAAAATTACAATATGTACACCCCCAATGTCATGTGGAGCTTGTCCACCAAAATGTATACCATATTGTCCACCTGCATGTGTTGGAAGATGCCTAACCAGAGTTACAGCCCAATGTTTTAAATGAATTATACTTTCATAGAATATTCTGCACATTGGAAGAGTGAATTTATATTACTTTTGACTGCTTTGCACAAAATTCAAACTGATTAGTACATTAATTTAAATGCCAATACTCTATATATATTACAGTTTGGTTGACAATGAAATTTTAAGTATAAAAGTGACAAAGTACAATTTGGTAAATTGTATAAAAATGTTGATAAAATGTATAATTCAATGTTAAATATATGTTACATAAGAATTTCATTAAACAGATGTTATGAGTTTACTACATATTTTTCATATGTTTCACAAGTAATACCTAATATATTCTCCTTATAATGGGATTAATTACGTTCAGTACCGAACGACTACACACATGTACAAAATAACTTATTTATTTTTACAGATATT
>NW_017100254.1:3961021-3963027 GCF_001263275.1 Habropoda laboriosa | reverse complement strand
ATAAAATTAAGAAACAAATTTGAAAGTATTAGTTCCTGCTTTCAATAAAATGCCGCTTTCATTTAGTTTTGCAATAAATTCTGGAATACCATCCAACATTTGTTTGTTTGATGCGATTTCGTGCAATCTCTTCATAGAAAATACATTACTGCTATTAGAAACTGTTTCTTTTCTTAATAAGTTTATAAATTCTTTGACCTTTAACCAAAAAATGCTTATTATTCTATAGTTTTGTATTTAATAATTAAATCTATTGAACAACCTACTTTTCTATTAGTTACATTTTTTGTACTTAAAGGCTGCCAATTTATAATTTCATTCTTAAATGTATATTGTAAAATTTCTATCACATCCAAAGCATCTGCTTCTGTTACCTCTGTCCGTAACTCCAATTTTGCTCGAGCCTATATAACAATTTTAACTGTTTTCATGAAAAGCAAGATATTGATTTAAAATTTACATAAATATTTGAAAAAATAAACCTCTGTTAATCGTATCATAGCTTCTAATTGTCTATTACACACAGATAAACCACCAAATTTATTATTTTTAGTTCGAAGATCTAAATAATAATTTTGCAATATTACAGCTGCTTTTCTGGTTAATTTCGGTTTGACGTATTGTCGTGCATATGCAATATATTTTTGGAGAATTGATTGTGGAATAATATTTATATCGTTAGCAATAGAAGATACAAGTTTATCTCTAAAAAGTAAAAGTTTTGTTTTAGTGAAAAAGAAATAAACACTAGAAATGATAATTATCATTTACATAAAATTAATATATATTTTGATTACCTTAATGAAAATTTGTCGGTACTTAATACATTTGTAGATTGAAATATACTTCTTTGCACATTATTAGTTGTATTCGAATCAGCATGAATTGACATAACATGTTTACATAATAAATCATCCATACGCTATTGCAAATAAATCGTAATAATAAATATATAATTTTTTCAGAACTATTTATTTGCATATAGTTCTTAATACATACCTCATTTGGCTCATCTAACAATAGAAATATTAAATCAAAACGTGATAAAAGAGGTGCACTCATCCTTAAATTTTGCATTACTGTTTTACTTCTGTTGAACCGCCCACTAACTGGATTAGCTGCTGCAAGAATTGAAGTTCTAGTAGGAAGAGAACAAATTACTCCTGATTTAGCAACACTCACACTCTGCTGTTCCATAGCTTCTAATAAAACCTACAATGTTAAAAAGAAATTTGCCACTTAATATAATGAAATGCATTACAAGAAACTGTTCATTACTAAAAGATAACATAAGATAGTGTCATTAATTTAATATTTAATAATTTTAATAGTTTTACCGCATATTGTTTACGCATTTTATCAAACTCATCAATACAACAGCAACCTTTATCTGCTAAAACTAATGCTCCTGGTTCTAAAGTAAAATTATTACTTTTATTTTCTTTTGCCAGTGTTATTGTCAGACCAGAAGATGTACTTGAATTACCACATACATATACACCTTTGAAAATTATTATTGTAAATTGTTCAAAAATACAAACTTAAAACATAAATCTTTTCCTAGTATTATACCTTTTGCAGAAATTCGAGCACACATTTGTAACATTTGCGATTTTCCAAGACCAGGATCACCAACTATTAATGTGTGTATATTTTCTCGTGATTCTAACTGTTCTATATTTCCACCAAATAAACTGAGTATCAATCCAGCTTTAATTATTTCATGACCATATATACTTGGACAAAGTGAGTGTACCAAAAGTGGAAAAATATTTGGTGTATTATACACTTCCTGTTATAATTGATAAAGCATAAATATTATATAATATAAACAGGTATTTAAACAATAATTAAATATCTTAACAGTTTACATACCTTTATTGCTAAATAATCTTTTACTGACATTTCATTATTCATAACATTTTTGTTCTGAAGACTCTGTTTGTTGTTAACTATTGTAATAGCTTCCAGATATAAAGAAAATAAAATTTTATTTTTAGTTTTAT
>NW_017100254.1:3960324-3960561 GCF_001263275.1 Habropoda laboriosa | reverse complement strand
TCTTTATTTGAAAGTTCTTGTATCTTAATTATTTGAAAGGAGATACTTTTTACCAATGGTGAATCTAACATTGCACGAAATTTAGATGTACCACATGTGCGACATTTTTTTGGAATTGTATAAACTCCTAATGGTTGTTTTACTATTTTCTGTAAATTACATTTACAACAAGTAAATACAATCCATTGGGCAAGATGCTTCACATGACCAACTCTTATTACACAGCCTCTAATAGAT
>NW_017100254.1:3958630-3959973 GCF_001263275.1 Habropoda laboriosa | reverse complement strand
TACAAAATGAATCATTTCTTTAATTCATAAAATTATCTACCATTAATATATGATTTAAGAAATGTACCTACCTTCTTCATAAAAAAATAATTTCCACCCATAGTAAGGAATATTGAAATTAATATAGGTATCATATACATTCAATAAATTATTTGCTTCAATAGGATCCAAAGATTGATATATTTTTTGGTTGTTTTGATCATTTTTATTTTCTAAAATATTAATTGTACACATATAAAATAAATAATATAATGTAGTAATTTAATTTATATAGTTCATAAATAGCATTTTTTAAATCATACATGTTAAAATTGGAATTTCTAGCACTAAAATCGATTCTAAAAGCAATTGTATTATAATAACCAATTAACATAATATGGTTAAATATTAAATTCAATTCAGTTATTTAGAAAGATTACATTTATAAAGTCAAAGCAAATTTTCTAAATTATGACATGTTTATGAGTGTTAATCATTTAAAATGAAAAATAAAAATTATAATAGAATTAAAATATCTTACGATTAGATTTCGTTGACTTTTTCTTATGTAAATACCGTTTTCTTTCATAAAAATCTTTCGGTCTTTTATTACTCATAACGACAAATACGTTTACAGAAAAATATTTTCAAATAAAGAATTCAATTTCCGCTAAAATTTCATTAAAAACTAGATATATTACTTTTCCCACTTTTAAAATTAGCTAATTTCTGTAAAAAATGATTAATTTTAACATTTTATTACTTTCACTAATTAGTTACGAAGTATTACTTTGTAAAAAGATTGAAATGAAAGTGAGGTTAGACGAGAATTTCTATTATCGTAACTATGGAAACAGTCGCATAATTGCCACTATTTGACACAATTGGCATTACTAACGAATAAACAGATAAACATTAAACATAATTATTTACATTTCAAATCTTTTGTTTAATTACGTTTACATATATCACAAGTTTTGTTTTTAGTGAAAGTAAATACATTTATGTGTAGGACCTGAATATCATTTGATAACTAATAAAATGATATAATTAATACTTCATATTTATTAAAGAATAATAAGAATTTGTTTTACTACTGAATGGAGGAATTGCTTTAATATTATAATTTAGTGCTAGTTTACAAATATTTTCGAAATGGATAGATACATAATAACAGGAAAAATTGGTGAAGGAGCACAAGGTGTAGTTTTAAAAGCACATGATGTAGAAACGGAAAAACATGTTGCATTAAAAAAATTATTTTTAAAGAATATTGATAATGGAATATCCACATCCATTATTCGTGAGATCAAAATTTTGCAACAATTAAAACATGTTAACGTATGTTTATTTTAATTTATATG
>NW_017100254.1:3954914-3958617 GCF_001263275.1 Habropoda laboriosa | reverse complement strand
ATTCTTTAAGAATAAAATTCATATATTCACAATATAAAAATAAATTGCATAAAAACTTTATTACAGGTTGTAGAATTATTAGATGCCTTTCCTGTTGGTTTAGATTTTATAATGGTTTTTGAATATATGCCTACAGGTTTATGGGAGATAATAAAGGACAATGATATATCATTGACTCCAGTTCAAGTAAAAACTTATACAAAAATGATTTTGGAGGGTATTGCATACATACACAGAAAAAATATAATACATAGGGTAACAAATTTTAACATTTTTGACACAAATTAGAATAATTATAAGTATTTTATACTAATAAGATTTAATTAGATATGCTTTCAATTTATATATAGAATGTTGTTATTAGTTCAGTTATTTTTTACATTTCAAATTCAATTGAATTTTAATGAAAGTTTTAAAACAATATGTTTAGGATTTAAAACCTGCAAACTTACTAATTAATGGGAAAGGTATTTTAAAAATTGCTGATTTTGGTTTGGGGAGATTATTATGGAAAAATATGGCAAAACCATATTCTCATCAAATTGCCACCAGATGGTACAGAGCACCTGAATTATTATATGGTGCACGATATTATACATCAGCAATTGATATGTGGTCTATAGGTTGCATTCTTGGAGAACTACTTAACAAGTCACCATTATTTCCAGTATGATGTAAAATATTTTTATTTTCTTCATTTCTTTTTTGATTTTAATATTTATATTACTTGTGAAGATAATAAGTATATAATATATTTTCTTTAATAAACTTGCAGGGGGAAACAGATATAGAGCAGTTAGCAATGGTTTTAAAATATTTAGGATCACCTACATCAGAAACTTGGCCAGATTTAAGTATATTGCCTGATTATAATAAGATAACATTTCCTTATCATAAAGGAATAACATGGGAAAGTATCATTGAAGACACTGAACCAGAAGCTGTTGACCTCATTAGTAAAATTCTTATTTACAATTCAACAAAACGTTTGACAGCTGATGAAGTAAGTAATAAAATAAATAAAGTAATCAAAATCAGCAATCACAATTAAAACATTTCTTACTTCAGGCGTTACGTCATATATATTTTCATGCCAAACCTTATATTTCTTTGAAAAATTTGGTAAAACCACAAAATAACCATCGAAGTCAAATAAAACAGAAAGAAATTAATACAAATATCCCAGTTACTTTAATTTTTAAAAATCTACTAACGATTGTATAATAAATATTCGAAGTAATAGTATAAGTGAAAAAATTAATTATTTAACTACAATAAATTTACGAATATTTATAACTTTGAAAGTGATGTAATAATATAATAAATATAATGGTCATTCAATATTTAAAGAGACAAAGAGCTCTAGTTCATAAGTTGGTATTCCTATCATCAATTTAAAACAGTTGTTTTTAAATTAAATTAAAAAATTGAAAAATGTTAGGCTGAGAGCTTTTGCCGCATCCGTCTTATTTTTTTTGTTTGGCTCTCTCAAGAAGTCATTATGTGGAATCAAGTTCCACAACAACGAAAAAGTGAATACAAATGTCCAAAACTGGCACAGACTTCAAGGCAAAGAATTCTTTGTTGCAGGCATAAAAAAACTAGTATAGCAATAGGACAAGTGTATAATTGTCGCAGGGCATTATGTCGAAAAATGGGTAAATTGTTAGATTTAATGAATAAACTGTATTAAACTGTATTACAACAGATATTTGTCTCTTTACTCATTGAATGACTCTTGTACTTTTGAAAAGAATGTATAATTTATTAGTAATAATTATTAATTCCTATTTTATTTATCTATTTTTATAAAATGCAAGAAATTTTTTAAAAACTTCATTATTGTAGCCTTCAAGACAAGGTTGTCCATTTTCGTATTGAGCTTTTTCATACAATTTTATTGATGGTTCTGACCACCAAAAATTTCTAATTCCTTCTTTGCCATCAATGTCTAAAGTATTAAGTTGATACACAGAGAAATGGAAATTTTGTCCATCTGATTGAATACATTGCACAACAACAGGTTCAGGTAATTTTTTCACGTTTAATCCAAACCTTTGTCGTGCATAAACTGCTGCTACAGTAAATGATTTTATCATAGAACGTGCATGAATTTGATTTTCAGTAACTGGCAATTCAGTTATATTTTTGACTTCTTCTGGATCATGATTTATAAAGATAGTGTGAACATTCATGAATGGAGATTCCATAGTGATTGCTGTAATATTAATGTATATGTTAAATTTTTTAAATATCATATAAAAGCATTGTTAGATTTGAACTTACGATATATATCCTCGCTTTTGCAAGTATTTAATTTGGTTAAACCAATAGTATCATGTAATGGATAAATGTTAGGCATGTCAAATGCATTATTCGTATTTGTATCAGCTATTGGTGTTAAAGGCACTGAAGATGTCATCATTATATCCGTTTTTAACGAAAACTTTATAAAGTCCGTTTCTTTATCTAAAATATAACTAAATTTTATATTTAATAATATACAAGGTGTTCCATACAACTAAGACCTGCTGTACGTTTAAAACGGTTACAGAAGAAAAAAATGTAATAAGGTAAAATTAAGTGGTTTAGGATGGAGCATATTCTGAAATGTTAATTAATTAAAGCATTTAATTTTGTCTTATGACATATTTTTTCATCTCTAACCGTTTTAAAGATAAGTTTGTCCCAGTTATATAGGATGCCTTATGTGTTATTGTAGATAATATTGTAAACAAACAACTTATTTTTAAACACTTGTATAATTAACAAACGCTGAAATTAATACTTTTAATATTGTGTCATAAATATCCTTGCATTATATAATAATCGACTATAATTGCAGTATGTATTATATGACTGTTGACATTCTTTTACATTATCATTACAAAGATACTTTGGAGTCTAGAGTTAATTTAACCTGTATAGATATCACATATACATGCACAATATTTATGATACATAAAATTTAATCTACGTTTTAGTATACTAATCCTTTAACAGTATACCTATGCACACAGAAGATAGTCCATCATGTAATATTAATCTGTCTTGTACAATATCTAGTCCATTTAATGATTCACAAAGTTGTAAAAATTTCTTTGACAAATTGTGCCTGAAACATATCTTACAAATAAAAATTAAGAATTTAAATTAAAAGAATACAAGGAAACATAATTGAATGATTAGTACTTACATCTTTTTTGTAGTGCATATACCATATGCTCTAGGAAATACCCAAGAAGGTCTATTGGGATCTTTGAAGATTGGTAATTTTATTTGCTGTGCATCATATATTACAGATGTATAAATGAACCTGTAATAATAATCAAAACAATTGGAAAAAGAAATCAGTATCTATATACATTAAATACAATATTTTTTATGTATAGCATAATCATATTTGTATTAATATACCTTAGCAGTAAATTATTTATATTATCTGGAACATCAGTGATTAAATCTTTAATTTTCTTTGGCAGTTCATCATCCATTTTTAACGTATTTGTTAATAAACATGCTTGTGGTACACCTTCTTGCAAAACATTATGATCTTCAAATGTCAAACAATTTTTATTTACCTCTTCCAATACAGTTGGTTCTATCTCTCTAAAGTAAAAATACGCAAATGCACATATAATAAAACTTTATAATTACAAAATAACAGTTTATTAAATAACTTATAGTAATGTATACTTTAAAA
>NW_017100254.1:3953631-3954526 GCF_001263275.1 Habropoda laboriosa | reverse complement strand
ATTAATAATATTTTTTTATAATTTATACATACGTATATTTTTTTAAATCAACAATATAACCTATTTATAATACACATAACCATATATCGGAATTATCTAGATGGTAATTCTAGGTGGCAGTATGTTGCGATTGTACACACTAAAGTGCATCAAGCTTTGTCGAACCCCCAGAACTAAACAAACGCACAGTGGCGATGATACCATATGAAATGGCAAATGATACGTACAATGCCAATTCACATAGAACCACCGGCGTGCATTTGAATTAGTTCTAGGGATTTGGCAAAGATCAATGAGCCTCGTTGTCAAATGGACTTAACATCGCAAAGATAAATACAAATATGATAATTTGAATATTTTATATTTCTGTTGTTAC
Organism: Habropoda laboriosa; assembly: GCF_001263275.1. Classification (NCBI taxonomy): domain Eukaryota; kingdom Metazoa; phylum Arthropoda; class Insecta; order Hymenoptera; family Apidae; genus Habropoda; species Habropoda laboriosa. The sequence continues at coordinate 3,954,150 of NW_017100254.1, read as the reverse complement.
ATCCCAAACCCCTAAAGAAAGGAATCATGACCTATGTCTGGTTCACTGATCTTTAGCGCAGTGAACTATTCGGTAAGAGGAGGTATGCAGTACTAGAGAGGAAAAAGAAATGACTCCATATTGCACTTCTTTGAATTCATCTCAACAAACGTTACCGTATTATGATTATAAAAATATAGAATTTCATGAGTACGAGGACTGCAACGAGCACTTGCAAGAGAGTTGGAGATTTGACAAGGTTTTGGTGAGACATCTGGTGGTCATCGTCTGAATAATTCATGTAGGGTATTTGGGAGATTCTCAAGTACCCGCTTGATAAAAAGCTTAAGGCGGCTAGGGATGTCTATTGTAGACTATATATTCTATACATATATGTATATAATTATACGGTGTAAGCGTCACACTATCCATAACACTTTTCAACGATATTTTACTAAACTTGTTAATAATAATTTTAATAAAATAATAAACTCAACTTATAGTAATAAAGTGTTTTATTACATTGAACATACTTACTTT
>NW_017100254.1:3947259-3953405 GCF_001263275.1 Habropoda laboriosa | reverse complement strand
AATAAGTTCACATTTTGTACAATTATTTTAATTTTAGGGAATTCAAAATCGAGATTTAATATAGTTGCATTTTGTTTAACATAAGTATACTGAGTCTCATGGATTCTTGCCGAAACCCTAGAACTACACACGTATAGCGTTGATGGTATTATGTGAAATGGTATCATACGTCATTTGCTATGATACACATCGTATGCCATTTCACATATAAGCACACCGCTATGCATTTGTGTTAATTCCAGGATTTCGGTAAGAATGGATGGGGCTCAGTATACGTGACATGTGCATGCGCATACACACACTATCTTTTATGCCTAGTGATTTACATACTATAAAAGGTTCCTATCTTTGATGTATAAAAAGGTGGTGACCTACTGATAGAGAAGTTTTATGATAATAAAAATTGTGAGTGTTTAAACAAATCTTTTCATTGTACAAACATTAATAGCCTCAGGAACAGGCAATGCATAGGATTTGGATGCGTTTAAAACAATTCATGATAAGTACATTCGTATGTACCACAATTTATTCGTTCATCATTTGAGTAATTTGCTATTCGATCATTTAGAGAAGATAATGATAATAATGATGTCTTTAATTTAATATATCAAAACTCAGGTTTTTTAAATAATCTTGTACTGTATTGCTTTGTATAACAATGTATATTTATCGTTAATTATATAATTTTTTTTTTCATAACAATTGTTTTCCGCTTATCATATAAACGTATCTGAGACAATTTTCCATTTCCACAATTTACACAGTGGTGTAGTATAAATCATTTATCTAACCTAGTTTCAGTATTTGTTTTGTTTTGTAGTAATAATTACTATTTATAATACTCTTCAACTTTATTTTATATTATATTAAAAATTGGTATTTAACCGTTTTTTGTGCTGACAAGTGCGATTGCACTTCTTTACTGTCATACCAAAAATGCGAAGAGCGCGATCGCACTTCTCATTTGTTATGCCAAGAGTGCAGAACACATTGCTGCCCGCACTTTTGGCAAGAAACACGTTAGCATTCAAGCGGTTAAGTGGATGTAATAAATGTATTGATACTTATTAGTTCAACTTATTAAGGCTAAATAAATATTCTTAATATTTTAAAATGCGTACAATGTCTCATTGTGAAGAAGTGGCATCATCTGGTTTTCACCAATTAAGCATTACAAGTAAGTCGAATTTATGTTAAGAAACATAAATTTAATCTATATTATTTATTGCTATATATTTAATATATTTTGTGTGTATTTATATTATCTATCATTCTTTAATATTGAAAATTAATGAATATTTACATATAAAGTAGTAACTGTTACACATTTAAAAATATTAAGCAATTTTATTTTTATAATATCAGAAATGATTAATAAATAAATAAATATTGAATTTTTTTTTGGTAATAAAAATGTTTTATTTTAGTTGAAGGTGCTATATTAAGAAGTTCCACATTTTTAAAGCCTAATCCTTATATAGAATTTTCTGTTGATGATAAAAGTCCTCGGAAGACAGAAGTTTCAAAATCTACATATCAGCCAAAATGGAATGAGGAATTCACAATACTTGTGACTCCATATTCTCAATTACATTTTCGATTATTAGACCACAGTACATTTCGAAAAGATACTTTAATAGGAGAGAAAAAAATAAGTCTTTCTCAAGTATTATCTCATTATAGTGGAAAATTAGAAAACATGGAAGTAACCTTTGATTTAATGAGTGAAAACAAACATGATTCTCAATTATGTAAGGTTGGAGAATTGATTACAGTGTTCGATGGATTAAGAATTAATATGCCAAACACATCATCATTAGATACTAGTGAAACATTATTGTATCCAACACAACCTGGTGGTTTGTCTGATGGTAAGAAATTTGAGTTAAGTATATAACAATTTCTAAATAACATCTATAAAATAATTTATAATTAAATAAATGAAACAAAAATGTTTACTAATAGCCAGTGATAAGTGAAACAGAAAAATGTAAGGAATAGAAGACATTTTAAGAAGACATTTTAAATCTGTAAACTGTTCATCATAATATTCTATACAAATCCATTTTTGTATTTAAAGAAAAAGAAAAGAATTGAAGGTGACCTTACATTTTCTCTTTTAATATTATAATTGATCCAATGATAATGTATGATGTCACAATTGATATTTTACAGTAAAAACAATATCTTAAAAATACTAAATTTACACTAAATTAGTGTTACCTAAAATATTTTATATAGTTTCAGAAATTGTTTTCAGTCTTTCTCTGTCACTGTAATACAGGCCACTAGCTTATACTATATTTATTGTACTAGTGTCAAATTATTAATGATAGTGTTGTATGTGTAATATGTATTCATATTGTAAATTACTAATAAAAATAGTATTATACATTATCACTGGATTTGCTTTGATTCCCTATATTACACTGAATGGTAGGAACTATATGATTCTATTTAAAATATTCGAGGTGATCATTTGAAATAAGGAATTGTGTGTACAACATTTTTTATCAGTTCATTACAAATCCTGTACCTATTTTACAGATTGTTATAATGAACATTATGTATACAAAATTGCACTTATACTGCAATTTATGTATGCAATACAGAGTATATGACAACATGTAAATAAAGCTTTTTGAAAATATCTTATCAATGTGTGAAATGAGTAATGCATTTTTGTATATGAAAAAGAATCTAGGATTTTATCATTTTGATTATATATCTTGCACGAATTATATTAGTAATTAAATTTATTTTAAATTTGAGTACAAGCACAGTCATGTTTCAGGTGTTTCAAATAATGATGCAGTTAGTAATAGTAGCATTCTGAATGGAGGGATTCGTGCTCGTATGAGATTACATGGAGCTAAACATGCTGCATCATCTACTTTACATGGATTAACAAATGTATATAAAAATTCTCCATACAACAGTGGAAGTGATCAGGCCAATGTTAATAAAAATAATGAACAAATTGAACCTGTAGCATCAAATTCTTTATCAAATGGACATGCAATATCACCAGCAGACAAATCTATTGTTTCCTTATCAGGACGTTATACAGTATCTTTACCGGAGGGACGTCAAATGTCTCGAATAGACCATGCCTCAACACCTGGTATGGTAGATGCAAGAGTTGGTGCATGTGCAAAACAATTTCAGAAGGTTTCTGTCTCAGAAAGGCGTAATGCTTCTCAGATTGAACAAGCAACAGTATTGCCTGGAACAGTTGGAATATCTAGATCAGACCAATTAACTACAGCTAATACAGATATATGTTCACATAATAGAACAGAACAGTCTATTAATAGTGAATGTAACTCTCGAACAGAACAATTATTAGCTACACCTCTTTCAGATAGTTCTGGAACTATGAGAACAGATCAAGTTGCTACTCCTTTAGTAGATGGATGTATAGTTTCTAGGGTAGATCAACTTAGAAGTTCTGTTTTAACTGATAACCAGGGAAATTCTCAAATAGAACAATCTGTAGTATTTACTTTACCAGATGGTTCTCATGTAGAACAACCTACAGTGTTTCTTATGACAGATAGTCGTGCAATGGCACATTCAGACCAACCTTCAATGTTATCCATTGCTGAAGCACGTAGAATTCCTCGGAATGAACAGTCTACAAATTCTATAACGAACACTCGTTCAAATACTCGAGTCGTACAACGAGTATCCTCACTGACAGGACAAACTGCTGTGATACCTGGTCAGGCAACTCAATCTGCATCTCCAATAATATTTCCTAAAGTCGATTCCTCACTGGCAGGACAAACTGCTGTAATACCTGGGCAGGCAACACAATTTGGGTCTTCAATAATATTTCCTAAAGTCGATTCCTCACTGGCAGGACAAACTGCTGTAATACCTGGTCAGTCAACTCAATCTGGATCTTCACTAATCCTTGCTGAAGTCGATCCATCACTGGCAGGGCAAACTGCTGTAATACCCGGTCAGTCGGCTCAATCGGGGTCTTCGATAATACTTGCTGAAGTCGATCCTACAAATCATTCTGAAGAACCATTACCTCTTGGTTGGGAAATGAGATACGACATTTATGGGAGAAGGTTATATTATTTTAAACAATTATTTAACTTCAAAATTTTTAGCGAATATATAACATTTTTTCTTTATATAATGTATTTTTAATCAGATATTATGTTGACCATAATACACGAAGTACTTCTTGGGAACGACCTCAACCTTTACCACTAGGATGGGAAGTTCGTCGAGATCCAAGAGGCAGAATTTATTATGTAGATCATAATACAAGAAGTACAACATGGCAGAGACCAAATACAGAAAGATTACAACATTTTCAACATTGGCAAGGTGAAAGGCAACATGTGGTACAGCAAGGGAGCCAACGGTTTCTTTATCCTCAAGTAAGTAATAATTACAATACTATAATTTCAGTACTTCAAATTTCAATATCCAGTAATTAAGTTTGTAGCATAATAATTTTATATTTATTTACATTTTCTTTGTGGTTTCTAAAATGTAAATTTTAAACTTAAATGAATAGTAAATTTAACTTAAATATGCTAGGCACATGGAGGTCAAGCAGCTATGGCAGGGCCCTCAACATCCACTGTTGTTGATGATGATGATGCTCTGGGACCATTACCTGCTGGATGGGAGAGACGTAAACAACCAGAGGGAAGAGTTTATTATGTAAATCATAAAAATCGTACTACTCAATGGGAAGATCCAAGAACTCAAGGACAAGAAACTGGAATTGATGAACCACCATTACCAGATGGTTGGGAAATACGATTAACTGAAGATGGAGTTCGATATTTTGTAGATCATAATACAAGAACAACTACATTTCAAGATCCAAGACCTGGCGCACCTAAAGGGTTTGTGTAATTTTTTAAATTAATGTTTGAATATTTCTTTTTTTCAGTTTTTGCTATATCGTTTATTGCTATGTTGTTATTCAGTCCGAAAGGTATTTATCGTGTTCCAAGAGCATATGAAAGATCATTTCGATGGAAATTGTCACAATTTCGTTTCTTATGTCAAACCAACGCAGTGCCAAATCATATAAAAATTAGCGTTAATCGACAAACATTGTTTGAAGATTCTTATCATCAAATAATGAATGCTGAAGCTTTTGCATTAAGACGCAGATTATATATAATATTTAAAGGAGAAGAAGGATTAGACTATGGAGGTGTATCAAGGTAAGAACTAAACAATTATTTCAATGAAAGGTTTTTACCTCATGAAAGTAAAAATAAGTTAAAGAATTAATTTTTATTACAGAGAATGGTTTTTCTTATTAAGTCATGAAGTATTAAATCCAATGTACTGTTTATTTGAATATGCTAATAAAAATAACTATAGCTTACAAATCAATCCAGCATCTTATGTCAATCCAGATCATTTACAGTATTTTAAATTTATTGGAAGATTTATCGCAATGGTATATTACTAATTATTTCTACCGTTAACTGTATTATATCCAACAATGTATTTAATGTACAATATGTTTATAGGCTCTTTATCATGGACGATTTATCTACAGTGGATTCACTATGCCATTTTACAAACGTATGTTGAACAAGAAATTAGTTATGAAAGATATAGAGTCAATTGATCCAGAATTCTATAAATCTCTTGTATGGATAAAAGAAAATAATATTGACGAATGTGGTCTAGAATTGTATTATAGTGTTGACTTTGAAATTCTTGGTCAAGTAATACATCACGAATTGAAAGAAGGTGGTGATAAAATTAGGGTTATTGAAGATAACAAAGAAGAATATATTAGGTACTGCACTATTAATATTTGATTGATATTTTATATTTTAAGAAATAATTATTTATTCGTTATTATTAAATAAGGTTAATGACAGAATGGAGAATGACGAGAGGTATAGAGGACCAAACAAAAGCTTTCTTGGAAGGTTTTAATTCCGTTGTACCATTAGAATGGTTAAAATACTTTGATGAACGTGAATTAGAATTAATGCTTTGTGGTATGCAAGAAATAGATGTAGAAGACTGGCAACGTAATACAACTTATAGACATTATACACGAAATAGTAAACAAATATTATGGTTTTGGCAGGTTCGTTATTATATGTGAATATTATTTTTAAGAAATTATTGAATATATATAT
>NW_017100254.1:3945013-3947212 GCF_001263275.1 Habropoda laboriosa | reverse complement strand
ATAATTAAAATAATTTATATTTAAATTTATATTCGTTTCTTTTTTTAGGGAGTAATGGCCCTCAAAGATTTTGCATAGAGAAAGTAGGAAAAGATACCTGGTTACCTAGATCGCATACATGCTTCAATAGATTGGATTTACCACCATATAAAAGTTACGATCAACTAGTAGAAAAGTTAAATTATGCAATTGAAGAAACAGAAGGTTTTGGTCAAGAATAGTTATAAATATATGTAGGATTTTATTAACAAAAAAATAATAAGATAATTACAGGGATGGTAATATACTAAACAGGTCGAAGAAGTACAAAGAAAATATCTGCGCTTTTGGACTCGGGAGGAGAGCACGTGCTTGTCTCTCTGGCGTCAATTTGTGACTGCCTTGTTGCTTACTGCTTGCACGCTCGTCTTTTGTTAACGCATCTATCGAAGGATATCGGCACGCGTCCTACCGATTCCTACACTCGACCATTTCTGCGCTTACTTCGTTCTCGAAGTATTATCCGAATATGATTTCATATAATCCGCGGCCGTGGTTGTGATTTTTGTAGTTCATTCCAGCTATTGTTGCGAGTTTCCCTCCTGTTTGGTTATGGGCCTGTCTTAATATGGTGTAGACAGTAAACAATACATTGTGTATTTGATCTCCTAGATTGATATTTAAGGTGCCTGCAGATAGGTTAAATTGGTCTAGTATTTTTTGTTTACATGAGTGGGCTATGAACAAAATTATTTTGGCTTTTTTTGTTGCAATTTCTTGTGACACTTGATGTTTTGTGGCATCTATTATATCCTTTTTGTATTGTTGACGTCCACTAGCCTTCTTTTTGGACCTTCCGATCCTGCTGGGATTTCTTCCACTCGTACAGCTGGTGATCTACCTCCATTTTATTATTCCTTTTTATATTAGTGTTCTTTTCCTTAGACAATTCTTTTATAGGGTCTGTTGATACTTCTGCATTTTTCTACCGGTAATGTCATCACCCGAAAAGTATGTTAGGCTTTTGTCGATATCTTTTATTGTAAATTTCGTGACTTGAGTCGCACTGTTTTGTTTTCTTTGTCGCTCGACCGTTCTGCTTTCCACAGTCGCTCGACGCATTACTATCGCTATTCTCGCCTAACTCATCATCTTCCTATGCCCCTTTCTCACCTCATCCCATTCCCGTATTTGTTTGCAATTATTCTAACTACATCTTTCTGAGCTCTTCTTTCTTACCTTTAGGTTTCAAATGTAATCTTGATAACACTTGCCTTAACTTACCCATTTTCATTCTACTTATTACTTTCGTACGTGCATGTCGAGGCTCTGTTGCACTCATCGCGTTAGGACCCTCTTCATCGATTTCTTTATCGCACGTGTTAATACCACCTTTAGAACACATCGTGACGAACTTCCGAAGAAATACTTATGACGTACTTACTACTTTGCGATTAACCTTGTCTGCGATTTGAATTTCGACTTTTAAAAAAACTAGTTCTCTGATTTTATTTTATTTACGCAATCACTTAATCGATCTTTGCTTCCTTCGATCACAGCTGAGCCCCCAAATTCTTCTCCTGTAGAGTTTTATTAACAAAAAGAAAAATAATAATAAGATAATTACAGGGATGGTAAAATACTAAATAAGTCCAAGAAATACAAAGAAAATATCTGCGTTTTTTTGGATTCAGGAGGAGAGCACGTGCTTATCTCTCTGGTGTCCATCTGTGACTGCCTTGTTGCTTACTGCTCGCACGCTCGTCTTTTGTTAATGCATCTATCGAAGGATGCCGGCACGCGTCCTACCGATTCCTACATATACTTTGTTAAGTGTAATATGCAACTATGTATAGGGTGATGAAGACAAATTTACTATAGTAATGTAAGCTTATAATGTTTCGATTTATCTTGTTCTCAGGAACAACAAACAATTTTTAAGTATGAATTCTTCTGATTCAATGAGTCGGAGGTGCTGTTTATATTGCATGTCTATAACAAATTCTTACATTAATTTCAGTTTAAAATTCTTTATTTCGGAAGTTTACTTCATTTATTTTATATATTTTACAATTGAACCCAAACGTGTAAAATCCGTAGAAAATATCAATGAAGTGCACAGTTAAGAAAGTTGTACATATTTGTGTAGTGAAACTTATAAACATTTCATAGAAATAATAAAATGAAAACAAATACCAAAATAATTAATTTTTTCTAAGT
>NW_017100254.1:3941102-3944696 GCF_001263275.1 Habropoda laboriosa | reverse complement strand
AAATATTTTATGCATATATTTATAAAAAAAAATAGTATTTTGTAAATGTATTTTGTACATTTTAATTGATTTTTCACTATTTGGAACGTTATAAGAAAAAATACTATCGTTTATTGTATATCACATTCTTATAAATAATATCTGTAAATTAGCAACATAAGATTTATTTTGTTTCTACAAGAGACACCACTGTAAAAATGTGGTATGATATAATAATTGATAATAGAATAAAATATTTGACTATTCCTTGCAAATCATAATATAAGTTTGAGATCAAAGAATGAATAAATAATAGTTATTACGTATATTCATGTAAAATATGATAGACAAAATGTACTTAAACAAATATAAATTCAAAGTCGAAAATGATAAATATATGGTGAATAACTATTTAGTTTCTTATTAAGAGAAAAAAATACATGAAATGGATATGAAGTATCACAATGTATATGCATATTTATAATAATTCAGTCTGGTGTGTATATACATTTATTTAACGATATGAACAAATTACCGATCATGAATTTATTTCTTAAACATTTTGTAAATTATTAAAAAAAAAGAAAAACGTATTTTTTCAATTACCGGCAATGTTTCATTGAAGCGATATCTAATTTGATGTTTATGAATTAATTACTACGTTTTTGTATATATCGCGTAATATGTCACTTAATTCTTAGTGAATTTCTCAAAAATATTACTACTGCATAATTATCGCTAATGCAGTATTTTGTATAAAAAATTATTTTTGTTTTTAGTATTTAATTAATTTTTTACTAAATTGATGTTTGTAATGCCTATATGGTTTAAGATTCTCTATATCATGATATAATCTTAGGATTATAAATATGAAATTTGTTAATGTTTCCAATAGTAATTTGTGTGTACATGTATGCAAACATACAAGGTGTTACATTTTAATCAAGGGACATAAAATCGTTAAAACTATTAGTGGTAAACATCTGTATGGAACCTATGCTATAAGTGGAGGCCTTTTGGATATTTGAAGGTCGTCATCGTGTGCTGCCGATTTGGTATTCATTCACGATAATATTGTGCTATTTCATTGTAATTCCCTTGACATTCCTTCAATAATAAAATTATATTAACTATTTCAGAGTACATAATAGTAACGCACCGCTGTACTTTGTCCCAAGATTATCACATTTAAAATGCATCATTTCCTGGGGATAAGGAAATCCTAGGCAATTTATATTTGTAAATATGCAACAATATTTCTATATAGATACTTTCTACTTTCAGTTATAATTTACCTATAACTTTGTCTTTCTTAGAACTACAATGCTGCATAAAAAAAATATATGATCTTTCTTTAAAGCAGATAGCAAGAGCTATGAAATATCTGAAGTAATGTTCTCCACAATTCTGTCTCCATTTTTATTTAATGAAATATTTCTTGACATCACTAATAGTTTCAATAACATTTGTATTTATATTTTAAAAGAAGACACCTTGTATATGTACAAATAAATATTGTAATTAATGTAATAAACAACTAACATATTTAATATGAATGCAATATGAAATTGTATATATGTACACACAGATCAAATACATGGAATGTGTATAAGAGTAATGCAATACTTACAAAATAAGAACAAGTTTAGCTATTCACTTGCATGTTATGTTAATACACATAAATATTTGTATTATAATTTTTGTAAAATAATGTATTCTAAGTTTTATATCTTTGTCTGCAGTGTATAAAACTATGCCATATTTACTGTTGACATCGAAAAATATTTATATGTAAACTTTTCATTGAATTAACTTTGTACTTTATTCACTCTTATTTGAATATAACTATATGTGTCATTTATTATTTATCGTTCTTTGGGTTGTTCAAATGTATAATAATAAAAATATTTTACAACATGTACAAAGGAATTATTTATTTACTAATATTAATATTTGAAATTAGCATTTTGATTAGTGTAAATTGATTAGTGTTTGCTTGGTGTTCAATTGTAAATTCAATATATACATTTGTAATTTAAGAAAATTAGTAGTTTGACCAGTGAACAATGTAACAGTTTATTTCCGTAAATATATTATAAATAAACATTGTATTTTTTTTTTTATAACAGTCAAGACATTGTCCAAGACATTTTCAAAGTAAATATTTTACAGAAAGAAATTCGGGGATTAAACTAATTATTTGTGGTTAAATAATATACACAGTTAGAAACAATACTGAAAACAGCATAAAAAAACAGTTTCCAGTAACAAAATGAAATTTGTATTTTGTTTTCTTTTTCATAGCGCATCTTGCACGAAAGATTCAAAGAAAATGTTAGTATTTTAAATACTAAACCAGTTAGGTTATCAAGAAAGAGTAATTTATTACTAAATGTAAATTTAAATATTATCATGCTTGATGCATGTACACCGAGGTGCATCGACTTTACTAAATCCCTAGAACCAGTGATGCCAGAATCGTGGACCGCGGATCAAAGCAGTTACCCACCCTATGACCTACTGCCGTCTCCCACTATACCGTCCTGGTGCTCTCACACAAGTGTAGCAGTAGCTCTATCCATGTGCGAAGCCTGTTACGCTCTTTCCGCCAATAATCTACGTCATCATGTGACGCTCGAGCAACCTCAGCGCATGAGTAAGAATCAGGAGATTCCCTTTAAATCTCGGTGAGACGCAGTGTTTCGAGTATATGGGCGTTCGGGACAAAAATCATAACCTCTAAATTAATCAATTTTCGACCTAAGTTCTCTAACACTTTCTTGAAGAGAATTCAAATATGCATTGATTGGCACATAAGAACCTGGTTTCGTTTAAAAAAATTGTAATGATTTTTATTCTTTATCGAATAAAAACTTTTTTGTAAATTTTCATTAACACGATTTATTGTCAACTGAATACTGATTACTTTTGTTTGTAACGTAGTGATGACGTAGATTATTGGCGGAAAGAGCCGAACTGGCTTCGCGCATTGACAGAGCTTAGTGAGAGCAGGAGGACGGTATAGTGGGAGACGGCGGTAGGTCATAGTGGGGGTAACTGCTTTGGCTTACGGTTCTGGCATCACTGAAAGGGCGTGTGATCTTCAACATTGATTTATTTAGAAATAAATCTTCGCATAAAAGAGAAATCGGTTTAGCTGTTTTCCGCTATAAAACGTTGAAAACACTCCTGAGTTCTGCATAGTAGTTTACGCAACTGGTATTTATGTGTTTTAGGCATTAGCAGCGGCGAAATGTTATTTGTTTACGAATCACGATTTTAATTACACTACAAACTAAGTTTGTCTAGAATTTTTTTAAATTAGAACTTAATTATAAAAATTACAGTTCTTCGAACTCTTTTGTAATCTAAGCATCATGGATAGGTTTTTAAATATTAATTGGTAAGTCTAAATTATTTTTTTAAAGTAACCTAACCTAGATTCGCTTTGGATAAAAGCTTGTTTTACTCACACATTTATAATTTAATTTTCATGTAAAATTATTTTATTAAATATACAAATAAATAATTCACTTTATAAAATAGATTTAATAAAAGTAATTAGTACATTTATTTAAGATTTACATTGGAAAGTGGGTATTAATAGTAAGATTT
>NW_017100254.1:3940686-3941068 GCF_001263275.1 Habropoda laboriosa | reverse complement strand
TTCATTAATGAAGAAAGATTTGAAAAAGAAAGTGTTATGCATAGAATTATGTCTGGAAATTTCACAGATCCATTTCAAAATATTGAAGAAGATTACAAGGACATCAAAATGGATTTAATGAAGGCTAATGACTTCAATTTAAATGAAGAAGACAAAGATGATGATAAAATAAATACAGTGGACAAAGAATGTCAATCTAAACAAACAAAAAAGAAGTGTTATGTACCTGGTATTGTTAAACCAATATTTAAGTTTCCTAATCAGTCTAAATTAACCAGAGAACAGCAAGCAATGTGTTTAAGAGTCTTGTTAAGATTTTCAGAATCTGATAAACCAAAATTAACACAAAAAGAAAAAGAAGAATTAAAAAATTATATTTTGA
>NW_017100254.1:3937888-3940629 GCF_001263275.1 Habropoda laboriosa | reverse complement strand
AAATATTATATACAGTATAAATTTTATATTATTTATTATAAGATGCAATTCTATGTTACTTATTGTATTGTAGGATTTACAACAAATTATATCTCAGGAACAAGACAAATTTTTGGAATTTGCAAAAAGCAAGTGGCATGAAAGATCACTTAAAATTACATGTGAAGATTACATAAATATATGTTGGCAATCAAAATTACAATATATTCATAAGTTACCTAGATATTGTGCTGAAGTAACAAATGTTCCATTTATAGCAGATAAAAATATTGAAATAAAATTTATTTCTGTCTGTTTACAAATGGTGAATAATAAAAGTATTAAGTACTTATAAATGAAGGAAATATATATGATGTTTCATACATGTGGGTAAAGTCTGTTTTTGTCTTTCCAGTCCTCTGCAAAAATAGATTACATATGTTATGAAACATCTTGTATAAGTACATGTAATTAATCCAGAATTTCTTCTTGTATAGGGTGAATTACCTGAAATAGTATTGCCAACTCTTACCAGACCATATATGCTACATGTAAATTCAGAACAGTTACAAAAAAGATTTCCTCCTAAAAGAAATATTCTCAATGAGTCATCAATTTCTTATAAACTATCTGTAAGTGAAGATCCAAATTGTCAAAAATTGGCTGAAAGTAATAATGTGGATTTAGTAATTTCATCAAGTGGTCTTAATTGTTTAGTAAATAACATTGAACCAAGTTATTCAAATTCGTGGATTTTACCCTTAGTTATAAAAAGGCATAATGGTAAAAATGTTATCTATATAGATAAACCAGCACCACCAACAGAAAGTACTATACAAGAAAAGAACTCCTGGGTATATAAATACATACTTAAATATTTCCTTCTTGGTGCCAAACACCTAAATTCAACAAGGTAAGGTCTATTATTTGCAGATGTTCTTTTTCAAATTCTATTTCTCTATTTATTAATATTATAATTGACATATTTGACTATATAATATTAGTATTGAAGGAAATCAGGATAATATATTTGATGATGTTAATTCTGAAGTACTATTAAAATTAGAAGAAGAATATGAAAATAGTTTGACAGAAACTAAAAATGAATCAAATATGTTAGAAAAAGGTAGACATATTAAAGAAACTTCAAAAGAGTTTTCCAATACTACTAGTGATCAAGGTAACTGTTCCGTTGAGGTATTCATTGATATATTCATGAAATTATTTAAGTTAGTAAAAAATATTAATTGTTGAACTAATTTCTTATTAAAAGCTTTCACTCTGCTTACACATATTAGTAATCATTTTTATGAATTAATAGGTGCAGTAAATAAGAATTCTGAAATGGCAGAAAATAATGTATCATACAAATTATTCACTATTGGTCCACAGTTTTCAGAACAGAATGAATTGATGAAAAATGTAATTAAGGAATACAAATTATTAATTCGAACAAAAACAGATGGATTTGAGGTTTGTATATATTATGTAACATTTTATTTGTTTTAAATTAACAAGTTTCATAAAAAGCAATGTTTAGGAATGTAATAAACAAATAAAATAAAATTTTCTATTTACTTTATTTTCTAGATTTTACAAAACAAAGTACAGAGATTGTTATTCTTAGCACCGAAATTAGAATATCAAGTCGATCTCGGTGCTGAAGTAGTAACATTAGAAGAATCATTGAAACAATGGATATCGTTAATATGCAGGCCACACACGTTTCTTGCACGAAGTAAATAATCCATAATTAATAAGACTGTGGTGTATTAATAATGAAATACATATACCTGAAAGTTGAATTTAATGATAAGCTTCTATATATTTCGAGTTATAATCATGTATACTTTCAGTTCGAATATCTGCAGAAACGTCAGAAATATTACAAATAGAACATCGTACAGCAATTTCTATAAACAACGAAATTAAAAGGCTTTATAACATGAAAGTTGAAGATTCTTTGACAATTTTGCATAATGTTGTTCAGTCTCTTGGAAATTTATCTCCAGGACGTTATATTATGAGACATACAGTAAGAAATGGGGCATTTGCTACAATTTATAAAGAAGTAGAGAGTCCAGGGTAAGTGACTTAAAAAATATATATTTATTAGAATCTTTTAATTCAGAATAAATATTAATGTTATTCTAAAACATTTAATATTTACTTACAGAAAGAACATCTTTGACATGTCTACAATCTATGGTAAACAATTTCATAGTTTACTTAATCCTTCTTGGATTCCATTAGACAAAACAATACCAAGCCCAATGTTTAAACGTCTTGAAAGAATGCCAGCTATGTTTTACCCATCAAATAATAAAAAATTTTCCAAAAATAAGAGGTGCTTAACAGGAAACAAATCTAACATGGGTATATAGTTCTATACTATGATTTTTTATTTTACATAGGCAAGGGTTATAACCACGTAATTTTAATTAACATTATTAATTTCTTTTTTTTTAGGGACGGTACGTAGAAGTTTAAGAAATAAAAAGAAAACGTGATTGATAATCCAAAAGTAAGTTATTCATTTTATTTAAACATAATTCTTGTTAAAGTCATCCAAAATAAATATGTCTAAATATAATTTTGTTTTGTAAATATTTGTAAAATGTACTTCCATTAAATTCATTGGTAATCCAATTAGGAAGAATGTTATGTACATCAGTATTCATTACTATACAAATTTTGAAAAGAGTAAGGAGAATCATACATAGGATATACTTACTTTCAAATTTATTTATCTATAAAACAGG
>NW_017100254.1:3932212-3937809 GCF_001263275.1 Habropoda laboriosa | reverse complement strand
GCACCGCTGTAATTTTTTAGAGATTTCAAAATCGAGATTCTAAAATAGACAATCCTTTATACCCATATATACTTGAATAATAAAAAAATTGGCGTAAGCACTTCAAGCAAGCAAGTTACTTCAGAATACCAAAGAAACACTCGTCGTGTATTTGTGCTACAAAATTATGTTAAATTGTATCATAAAACATTTCGTTTTACTTAAGTATAAACAAGTGAGAGTAATGCTTTCTTGTAATCCCCCGATGTATCACCCTAAAATGTAAAAAATAATATGTCATAATGTGATAATTATATTCAAGAAAATTGCATATGCACAACATCAGAAATACATTTCAATATCATATCACTACTCTACTAAATGATATCGTATCACGAAATATTCTAAAAACAGCAACATGACTACATACAGCGATCCAGCTTTCTAAGGATTTTCCATATCGTTCTTCAAAAGCTTTTTTAATATCTCCCAAATCGATCTCACTTCGAGAAACAATAATGCGAATCAATGTTCGATCTTTTGTACCAATACCATGCATACTAGCATACAATCGTTCAGCAAAGAAACCAACTTTTGATTTCACACATTTAACTGTAAAAATAAAAGATACAATATGTATATTAATTTATCTGAAACAGAATTTTTATAAGACAAACTATAAGCATTTTTCATTTCACTTCATAGCCATTATTATTCGCGATATCTTTACATTGATTATTGTTAAAAAGATACTGACCTATTCCAAGAAGACCTTTTTCAAGACTTCCAGAAAACTCTTTTTTAATAGCAACTTCAATGTCATGTCCAGATATTTTTTCATATTCAATAAAAGTCTGTCTTAATTGTTGATAACTGCGTGTTACTAAAATAGCATTGAATTGAGATTCATCTGTACCCCACTGTTTCTCACCTATGGTAAAATAAGTAATTATGTTTTAAATAAATATATTACCTTCTTCAAATTATGTGTAAGTATTTAACTTAAATACATGTACATTTTCATTGTACATACCAGCTTCATGAAGTGCTTGAGCATCTGCTGCAGCTTGAGCTTGATCTATTCCTTGATTTTCATCCCTGTTTGCTTGAACAAGAGAAACTAACAATCTCTTAAAATGTCCTGAAGTATCTCCCTTTAAGTCACTCTCAAGAGTTTTTCCATATACTATTAGAAACAAAATATACTAATAGCATTAGTGAACATATTTCATACTATTTTACTTTTAAAGCATAAATTATGCTTAACAAAATAGAAATTAAATAT
Organism: Habropoda laboriosa; assembly: GCF_001263275.1. Classification (NCBI taxonomy): domain Eukaryota; kingdom Metazoa; phylum Arthropoda; class Insecta; order Hymenoptera; family Apidae; genus Habropoda; species Habropoda laboriosa. The sequence continues at coordinate 3,936,545 of NW_017100254.1, read as the reverse complement.
TTGAAATACATAAACATGTATTAATTACTGCACTTACAATTTTCATAAAATGCTGCAATTGTACGTATACCATAGTTACTTAAAGTACATAAAATTTCTACAATTGCTTCTTCATCAGTTCCTAATCCACTGATTGCATCGTGTAATTCTTTAGCATAATAATGAGGTAATGGTGTCATAAGAGCAATTATAACATCTTCTAATTTTCCTGTTAGTTCACTTTTCAAGTCACTAACTAAATCTTTTCCATACAAAGTTTTATATGCTTCAGCAACTTCTAATCTTTGAACAATTCCTCTTCTTGTAAGCACATCAATAATAGTTTTCTCATCTGTACCAAAACCTTTCATAGCTTTACGCAACATTGCAGCATCTGCATTTGCATCAAATGGTTCAGCGGGATATACTGTAGGAGTACACTGTAATATAAAGCATAAATTTTGTATATTACTATATATTATATAACTTTAGTAAAAGCAATAACTATTTTTTGTTTAAATCATCTGAACATAATTCATATGTATTAAAATCAAAATAACATATTGTTCACTGATATACAGAATTTTCTTTAGAAATACTGAAAAAATTGCAGTACAATTAATTTATACAAGAAAATATACTATAATTCGTTATGCGCAATAAATACAAAATTTATTTATTTCTAAATTGTAACTTTTTTGGATGTAACTATTTTAATTACAATCGTTGATAACCATAATACGTAATTATAATCGTAAATAAATTGAATGCTCATTGATTTATTCGAACGAGAAAGTGTTAAAAATACGACTGATCAATACCCATACCAGAAATAGGTCAATCTAATTAGTAGTCACGTAAAAAAAAGGAATTCCGTTAAAATTGAAGCCAATAATTAAAATATACTTACTTTAAATGGATAATATTGTTGTTGAGACATTTTTGTCTATATAAGAAACGGCCTGGAACAAATAAAAATAATTGTTAACCAATTAATGAGCCGTAAAGCATCACTGTATAATGGATGATAATCTCCTTTACGTTAATTTGCTTTCATTTATACTAAATGAAACGTACTTGCAACAAGATTGATAACAACACTGCTTTTGAAAGGTAAAATTGAAGAGAACCTTCACGTTTGATAGCCGGCTATCCAATGGTAGTCACACCCACTTTCGCATCACGTCATCCGTAGTTTTTTCAAGGTACTTACTGATGAGAGAGTGAGTAATGAGTAAGCGAAAAAAGGTTACAAAGCTTTCAATGACATCATAATACATACATATTAAATGTATATTCTTGTATCCACTTACTCATCTTTACAAATTTAAAATTCCAAGAATGTCATCCATTGATATGTCCTATACGTTCTTTCGCATGTTTACTCATATCTATACTTTATTATACATCTATTTTTAAAGTTAATATTACTTTCTAATATTCTGTGTATAAACATAGTAGTGCAATAATCTCAGTTGCGTATATTAAATTTACGTAGGCATTTCTTGTGACCCATTTTTAAAAAGTTATTCTTCTTTCATAATTTCTGTGACATATCTTATCAGATGTTCATATGAAACATTTAGAGAGAAAATAAAGAAACAGTTAAAATTATTTTAATATATTTGCTCGTTTCCTTTTACAATTAGATTTTGTTCTTATATACATACTATTCTTTTCTTTGCAAAATTATAAATTTATAATGTTCAATTTTATCACTTTTATACAATACCTATTCTATGAATATCAATATTGTTAATCTGATTGCACATGGAAATTAATACTGAAAAGATTTAAATAAAAATGAATTTAGTCGATGTAATTATTATAAATGGGATATACATATATAAATAACAATATGAAAAATGTTGAAAATTTTTTATAGACCTATTTACATGAAATGTATGCAAGTATGAAAGAATATCGTTTAAAATCAATTTTTTTGTTATTTATGTAAATATTAATGTTTATTATATAAAATTAAGTACACAAATTACGTGTACGAATTTATATGTACAGAAATTAAATGTGTTGTAATTTAACTTTTTTGCACAAAAGTATGATTTTGATACTTTTTTCTTTTTTTAAAGGTGACCCATTAGCGCGGTAACGCCTCTTCTTTGCTGATTCTCCGATCATCGACCATTCACTGATGTTCGACTACACATCGAGATTTTAAATGTTTTGTACAACGTTGGCGGCATGTTGCGTTTAACGTACCTATTTATCAAAAAAGATACGCAGTGTAGTACACTCCAATTATTGAACAACAAGAGATTAAAATTTAGTCGTTTTACGTAAAATGGCAGATTCCTAAATGTGTTCTGTGTATGTGCATTAATGAACAGGGAAAATTGTGTAAAAGCAGTAAATAACCTAACGTAATATCCATTTGTGTACAACGCTTGTAAATATGCCGCGTACCAAAGCGTCACCAAAAAAATGTGTCAAAACAACTAATTCACATCCAAGCACAAATACATGGATTTTTCTAATGAAAGGCAAATAAACAACAATTATTTCATATTTAAAATTTCTGTTATATCATCAATTATTTATATTATAGTGTATTATATTTAAAGAACAAAAATAGGCTAATATAATGTTCTTGTGTTCCAGACGATGGTTTTGACAATACAGATGGTGGTGTACCTGACGTTATTAAATTAAGACACCCAGCTTTAAATCAACCTGCAATGTTTGTATTTAGTCCAGGCAACTTAACAGTACAAGAAGTTTTAACATTTGATGAAAATAAAAGATCATGGTTTATAGATGATAATGTAAAATCTGATGGAAAACTACATTTATCTACTCCTATTGATCCAATATTTTTAATATTACCTTATTTAAGAAAGGTAATCTTGCATTGTTGTATTTTAATTAACTTTAATACATAGGTTTAGTAATCTTAAGTACTAGTAAACTTGAATTTTATACTCATAGTCACAACAAGCACAGCCACTAGAACAATGTCTGTGGGATGAAGATTTTCCAGAGACATCTCGACTTATTCAGTGTCAGAATTTAAAACTAGCATCAATTGCTGACCGTAAAGGAAATGAATCGTTGCAAGCCTATAAATTCAATGAAGAAAAAACATTAATGTGGTTACAAAAGAAAGTTGAAAGAGTAGTTGAAGTATTAAAACAGAAGGATATCCATGTATCACAGGGTGCTATTAGTGCTACTTACGTAAAAAGTTCTAAGCTTGAGACTGTTTCAGAAATGGGTAAGAAATGATGTGAACATAATGTACTAGAAACTACAAAGTTTGAAAATAAGTATTTAGGTGTAAAGTAATATTTTTATATAGTAAAACTAAACAATATATATATAACATGTTTATTCCTTTTAATAGAATATTTGAAATATGCACATGGCATTGTATCAGAATATCTTGCAGAAGATTTATCAAAAAAATTAGCACAACATTTAAATTTACCAGATGAAACTGAAAATAAGAAACGAAAATTAAATAGTCCTAAAGATACTACTGATGAAAAAAGGTCTAAGAAAGATACAACTGAAAATGAATCAATATTAAAACCAAAAATACCTGACTCAACCAAATTAGAAAAGGTAATAAATTCTTTATGTATTTGAATGCATTTTTATTGTATTTGTTTTTATGATGTATATTTGTCCATATAGCCACAAAAAACTGCTATTGGTAAGAAAGAATTAGCTAGACAAAAAGCAGCAACTGGTTCCAAGAGTATTACTAATTTCTTCAAGAAAAAATAAACCTTAAATAGTTTTAAAAATCTAAAATACATCAACCTTTAAAATTTCATATATTGCAATACATACACATACAATTTTTAGCACCGCTATTCGAAAATAGGTTTAGAACTTTGTAAAAACACAGTAAAAGACATTATTTTAAAACATTGTCTAAGCAACAGACAAGCAATTCTTTAAATATTTTTTAGTATATATGTTACAGTTTTTCTATATTTAAATACATAGAGCATTTATATTAAGAACTTGTTATAATTTTGGACATATGTAAAATATATTGCAAGAAAAACATTAAAATTAAAAAAAAAATACATAACACAAAACAGATTCAAACATTTAAAGGTATCAAATATTCACAGCTATTCACAATTCATTATTTTCCAATATAGGATTTAATTTTATTGTTTTTAGTATTAAATTTATGCGTTATGTAACTTCTGAAAAATTGGAATAAATTCATAGATGAAGTGTTTACACAATCTTTATGAATTCTAGCTACTAAGAATTACGAAAGATCCATTAGTTTTAATTATTATTATTGGTAAAGGATATTAAAATTTTGATTCCAATTTTTAAGAAACAAAATAATAAAATAATACATAATTAAAAA
>NW_017100254.1:3928272-3932040 GCF_001263275.1 Habropoda laboriosa | reverse complement strand
CAACCATAGAAATACCGTCTCATTTTAATATCTCAAAGTTATCACTATTTTTCTATATGTTTTTTATATCCATAAATAGTTAAAGATTTCAACATTTGAAAGTGTTTGTATTTATTTGGCATATTTTTATTGGTCAACATAATTGTAATCATGCAGCAATTTTTAATAAAAACAAAAGCAAAGTATTATAAATTAGTGTACATTGTGTATCGTTTGTACAATAACCAACAAATATTTTCTTTTTATTAACATAAAATATATAACGTAAAAACTAAGTTTCACGACAATAAAAGAATTAACTGTACTGCACTCAAAAGAAAAATTTTAATAATTCTAAGTACATAGTAAGTACCTAAATGTAGTATCGGGATCGACAAGATAGGTGGAAATAATAATGACTGATTTTTAAAATATCGAAATAAAACTTTCAGTAATTTGTCATATTTTTTATTTATAAGATTTATGTTTTATTTAATAACTAAAAATTATTTACAAACAAATATTAATGTATATATTTCATAGAGAGTTGTAATTTTAATACAGTTTTTTTACAGAGTATAAATATTTAACAAATCATTGGTTCTGGTTTGGCTTCTGTGAGTTCCACATCTCTACATTTAGCATGTTGCAGTTCTCTCCGTATTTCATTTGTAATTACATGATGATGTTGTTTTTTCAATAATCTTAACAGAGCCTCTTTTTGTTCAGAACTAATGTCACTTTTATAACGTTGTGCGAAAGTTAATAATGCCTGATGCCACAAAACTGGCAGTTCTCTAGGATCTCTTTCAAACCTAAAAATAAATATTATTATTACTATTTGATCGTAATTTGAAAAAAATTATGCGATTAAAATAAAAAGGAAATATTTACCTAAGAAAATGAAATACCACTGCATCTATAACTCTGTATGGAAGAGCATATTTTTTATCTAAAAATATCCTAAGAAAAACGCTATTAGCTCCAGTGTAATCCATTTCTGCAATTTTCAATATTGCTGCTGAAGAATGTAAAACTGGTATTGAATTTTTAGCAATTACAGATCCAACAATAATGGCTTCTCTTAATGTACATGTTCCAGATTCTAATAGTGGAAGTAAAAATCCCTTCATAAAACCAGCAGGTTTAAATAATGCTTTTCGTAATGCTTGATATAAATGAAAATTCAGTCTTTTGTATTCTGCTAAGTCATCTCTAATTCTGGGTAATAAAACCAAGTTAAAAAACCTTTGTGCCATCTTTTCTTTAAGATTAGAAGCAAATATTCGAGTAGCTTGGTACATAGCTGCAGCTGACCATTGTGATGGTTCTGTGATATATAATATTTGTTCCCAATTTCTTAAACTAGGGATAATTTTAAATGCTTTGGGTAACTTTCCACTGCGATATTTTACCAATACATCTTTAACACCTTCATACATTGCTTTAATTCGTGGATCCAATTCTTGCATACGGATAGAACTTGCATCTGAAAATTGAGTTTGAATTTCTGTTTTTTTTTCTGTCAGCTTTTCCAGTATTATATCAGCCAATGTTTTTGTAGGTATTGGATCTTTAGACATAAACATTTGTATAGCACGTTCATCTTCTTCATTTATTTGAATATTTTCATAATATTGGACATCAGTGCTTTCATCTTCACTTGATTCTTCTGCATCACTAAGTTCAGCACTTGCACTAAGCTTTACTAATGGCTCTTTTGTAGATTCTGACTTCTGCCTAGTTCCACTTTCTTCCTCAATTTCTATTTGTTGCCATCTGGCTTGAGACAAAATTCGTTTTGTGAGAGAAGGGTCCACAAACTGTGTAGCATAGAAAGTAAAATAATATATTAAACATTTATATAAATGAAATCTTTACAGTTTATCAATTAATAAAGTTACATTATGTAAAATAGTATAAACATAAGTTTCAATTGAAACTGAAGTAGTATTCGAAGTTCTATCAACAAAACTATTTCATTTTGGGAATTATATACACAATAGTAAGGTATTACTTATAGTTTAAAAAATTTATTTATATTTTACAAAATAAAAAAAATAAAGATTTAACCTTATCGTCGTCGTCATTACGAATTCTCATTTTATTGCGGTTTTTCGGTTTTACAGTTTTTTCTTCTTCTATTTGATCTGCCAACGCCACTTTTGTTGCATGTCTTGTTTCTCCTTTGGAAACCTTTACCTTCTTTGCCTTCCCCATTTTGCTAATTTAAAAATGTTTATACACTTAAAAAAAACATGTGACATGAGAATTTAACCTTTTCCTAGCATGCACTGAAGCTCATCGTTATGACGAAATCCGTGTAACTAATACAAACGCACAGAGACAGTGGTTCATCGCAACAGTGCGTGTATGTTAGTTCTAATTGAATTAACAAAAATTCTAATTGAAATGTTTATATATGCAATATTTAGGATAATCAATTTTATAGATGCTCAAATAAAAAATGTCGGAATTACAATTATAAGACCAAAAATATATAATAAGAGTATAATTTAATTTTGAATAGAATCTTATGTTCCAATGTTAAATTATAGATTTTAATATAACAAATTGTTTAAATTGTATTATTTTTACTAAATTTACAATTTATTAATAGATAACTTTAAATCATAAACTTACAACATAGGCGAAATTTAGAATCTGGACTGTACATATGGTGTTATTTTCATAACTCAAATCTGGGCGCGCGAAAACAGGAAAAAAGGCAACAGCATCAATATACATATGTTCACAGAGCGGTTGTTGAAAATGTAAGTTTATGGAAATGCCGGTAGATGGCACAAGGTCCTTACTCTTGGCTGCCATGAATAAAAATTCTGTTGCATTTTTTCGATGTTAAATTATAAATTGTAATAAAACGTACTGTTTAATTGATACTATTTTTATTAAGTTCATGATTCATTAATAGAAAATTTTGAACCATAAACTTATAGCACAGACAAAATACAATACCTCGCCTATACATACTTATAGAAAATCAAAATATTGATGCTACAGTGTTATGAACATCCGTCTCAGTTTAGGCGGGAAGAATACTCTAAGAAATATATATAGTTAATTCTCATCAGTATAATATCAAATTGCATTCAAACTTCTCAGAGTATTTTATTTAAACAAAGGAAGAATATAAATTAAATTTGAAACTAAAAAACTGGAAAAATGCTACCAAAAATATTAAAGGATTACACAAAAGCTAGAGGTGAGTATTTATATTATTACATGTATCTAACCATTGAATTGTAATTGAAGTATATGTAATGTATCATTTAATTTTTATTTATCATATTAGAACAATTGAAAATCTTCTTGACTGAATTTGTTGTAATGGATAATTCTACTGATGAAAAAGTATTTAAATATAGAAAACAACTCACTAATATTGCTCATCGTGAACAAGTGGGTCTCACAATAGAATTAGATGATGTACATGAATTTGATGATGAATTAGCACTGTCTATTGTAAATAATACTAGAAGATATATCAATTTACTTTTGGAAGTAAGTTTGTATCTATGACCTGATTTTAGCATATATATATATTTATACAAGGTATGGTGGAACAGGTGGTTCATCCAGGTAGAGCATGATTCTGCATGTAAAAATAAGCTAAAAATATACAGTACAATTTTTTCATAAGAAGCTTAGTCTTTGAGAAAACTGAATATAAAGATTGGTCAACCACTCATCCTATCACAATCTGTATATTTATTCTTCAATCTAAAATTTGAAATAAAATTTAAATTTATTATAATATTTTTAAATTTT
>NW_017100254.1:3926279-3928149 GCF_001263275.1 Habropoda laboriosa | reverse complement strand
TATATGTTATTTGAACAAAGTATACAATGTATGTTTCAGTGAAGTGTATTTTAAAGATTTTGATACTACAAAAGCATATTCAGTGAGAGATATTAAAGCTGATAAAATAGGAAAATTAGTTACAGTGCGAGGTATAGTAACAAGAAGCAGTGATGTAATGCCACTACTTGTTGTTGCTACATATACTTGTGATCAATGTGGTGCTGAAACATTCCAACCAGTAAGTGATTTATAATGATTGAATGTACAGGGTAGAATAAAAATTTACTAAAATAAACATTTGTAGGTTCAATCGCTTAAATACATACCACTGCGACAATGTCCTAGCGACGATTGTCGTATAAACAAATCTGGTGGTGTATTAGATATGCAAACAAGAGGATCAAAATTTGTTAAATTTCAAGAATTGAAAATACAAGAACATGTAGGTTTTATATGTGTACAAGATTTACATATTAATGAAGACATTATAATAATTAAATTACTAATTAATATAATTATTTCAGAGTGACCAAGTTCCCGTAGGTCATATTCCAAGAACATTAACAATATATTGCAGAGGTGAAACAACAAGAAAGTGTTCACCTGGAGATCATGTACTTATTACGGGTATTTTTTTACCTATCGTAAAATCTGGTTTTACCGCTCGACTGGGTGCAGCTCTTCTAAGCGAAACATACATAGATGCACATGTATGAAGTTGATCATTTTAATAACGTTATAATGTATTTTTAATATTCATTATAATTAAACATATGTATTTACGATTTAGAAAATTACTTGTCTGACTAATTCTCAAAGTGTCGATGATAGTAATACTGAATTAACAGAGGAAGAAATGTCTTTATTAATGGAGGATGATTTTTATGGAAAATTGGCTCATTCCATAGCTCCAGAAATTTATGGGCTTGAAGATGTTAAAAAAGCACTATTGCTATTATTGGTTGGTGGAACAGACAAGCGTAAAGACGATATTAAAATCAGAGGTATATTTTTTATAAAGACACACAGAAATGTAACATTTGACATGCATTATTTTGTTCCGTTTTACTTTATTTTGTTTATGTTTTGCAGGTAACATCAATATTTGCTTAATGGGTGATCCAGGAGTTGCTAAATCTCAGTTACTTTCATTTATAACGAGATTAGCTCCTCGATCTCAATACACAACTGGTAGAGGATCATCCGGAGTAGGTTTAACTGCTTCGGTTATGAAAGATGCTTTAACTGGTCAAATGATGCTCGAAGGAGGAGCACTGGTACTAGCCGATGAAGGTGTTTGTTGCATCGATGAATTCGATAAGATGGCAGATGAAGATCGATCCGCAATTCATGAGGTGATGGAACAACAAACTATATCGATTGCCAAAGCAGGAATTACAACGCGTTTAAACGCAAGGGTTTCGATATTAGCCGCGGCAAATCCTGCCTATGGTAGATACAATCCAAAGAGAACAATCGAACAAAATGTTCAATTACCTGCTGCTTTATTATCGCGATTTGATTTATTATGGTTAATTCAAGATCGAGCAGATCGTAGTAACGATTTAAAGTTAGTATATGTTGAAATATATGTTAAAATATGTGTATATTATAGAATGATTGAATGAGTATATTTTTGTTTAGGTTGGCACAACACATAACTTATGTTCATCAGTATTGTATACAACCACCAATGGAATCGCAAGCTTTGGATATGAATTTAATTCGAAAATATATTAGTTTATGTAAAACGAAACAACCTGTTATTCCAGAAGAATTGACCCAATACATAGTTGGTAAGTGGTTTAAGAAAGTTTTCTGAGGTTAAATTCGTCTTTTGTATGAATTGTTATTGCACAATCGTCACTTTCAGACTCTTACGTGGAAA
>NW_017100254.1:3912721-3926263 GCF_001263275.1 Habropoda laboriosa | reverse complement strand
AGTCAGGACAAAACTTTTACATCTGCACGTAATTTACTGGCACTATTACGTTTGTCGACTGCACTGGCGCGTTTGAGATTAACAAATGTGGTCGAAAAGGCGGATGTCAATGAGGCGAATAGATTAATAGAGATGTCTAAGCATTCTATTAACTATTCCGAAACACCATTGACAAATGTCCAGCAAAATCCAATGAATCGAATTTTCCATCTTATTAGAGAACTAGCAGGTGATAAAAAAACTGTTAAAGTATCAGATATGTTGGAACGATGTACCAGTAAAGGATTTAAACCTGATCAAATTAACGACTGTATCGAAGAATATGAAGCATTGAACGTGTGGCAAGTGAATCAAACAAGAACGATAATTACGTTTATTTAAGTATTTCACTTTCTGCGAATTGAGCGTGACAAACATTGTTTTTTTATATTGTCTGATAGTAATAAGGTTAAAAGTATTTTTATATATTTATACCAATTGCCATAGATAAATTTAATATGTTATTACGATAAACTTTGAGTTGTACATTGACTTGAACTTATGAAGTTTGCACAAAGTATAAACTAATTTTATTATTATTTTATTACACGTGTCTATAATAAATGAAAATAAATGTAGAAAAAAAGGAAGCTGTGGCAGCAATGCGTGTTGAAAGGGCATGAGGAGTGTCGTTCGGGTAGGTAAGTAAGCGAGTAGGTGGGCAAGCAGTTCTCGCAGTGGATTGAAAGTTAGGTGGGAGAGGGTATAGAGGGTAGCGAACGAATCGGAGGGAGCGTAGTGGGAGAGTGGTGCCGGTCGGTCGAATTGTGAATACGCGGTACCGTTCTCAGCACTTTAGTCGCATCGAGCTACTCGTGGAACGTGCGTCGCGTAGTGCATGCATGCATGCTTGCGTGCGGTTAAACGTACGTGCATGTGTGTGCTTATTATTGTGGTGTACCGAAAGTGGTTGCGTGTGTATATGTGCGGTTCATAACACGGTGTTGCGCGGTCTCGACTGTGCATGTCGTCGTCATCGTCATCGTCATCATCATCGTCGTCGCCGTCGTCGTCGTGATTACTATAGCCGTCGTCTCGTCTGTCCGTCCATCACGATCACACCAAATGCACGTCTCGCGTTTCCCGAGATCTCCCAGTAACACCCGTTGTCGCCGTGCCGCCGTTTGACAGCGCGGCCGATTCGAAGAACGAAGAAGAAAAAGGAAGTCGCGTCTTGTCTCGCGGTTGATGACTCTTCGAACGATCGTGCCGAATACGCGACGACGGGGAAGGAGGAGGAGGAGGAGGAGGAGGAGGAATTGAATCGTCTCGTTGCTCGTGCTCCGTCTCTTTTCCTCTCTTTCTATTTTACACGTTCAAACACGATTTACGGAACTTGAGTACCGGGTTGTACGATTTCTTTTCAGTTTCTCTTTCTTTTGGTTTCGCGACGACGCGTTGTCACCCGTTCGTCCAGTCGATTGGCCATTTTGCCAAAATGAAAATAATTCAGAGGCATCGCCGTGCAATTCTGGCACCCATGTCGTCGATCGTGATATTATTATGCTGTTGCACTGGTCTCGTGACATCTCGATCACCGCGTTTTGCCGAACAACCAAGAAACAATACGGACTTGGCCGCGTTGTCGACTGATTGTGAACGTGTCAAGCCTTTCTTCGAAAACAAAAACATCACAATCGCAGTCACAAAACAAACTTCAGCAGAGGATATCGGTAAAAGTAAGTAATCGTTGAAGTTATTGTTGTTAATCGCTAATCGCTGCTACTCTTTTGTAACTTTATCGCGTGGATAATAGCGTTGAAATCTTATCGAGATGAGTCAAATCGAACGAACTGTTTACGTTTTGAATTAGCCAATCTTGTGCTGCGTCGATCAGCTAGATTAATTCCTATTGGCCGAGAATTTTAGAAAGAGGAGAAATTTGGAGGTGTTAGCGCTTCGCGATTCGTTGGAGAAAATGAACTGGAAGTCTCGATTATAGTCGCTTAACTCTAATTACGAAGTTTTATTTAGTGTAGTCCCCAAGAGTCGTTAGATTAAACGACACTTGATGTTATTACATCAAATAGCACTTGAGCACTTCTTGTAAAAATCTGTTTCAATTGTCGTGAGAGCGATAAATCTTCTATTATGGATATCTTTTATGGTAGATTCTTTATCGATACTTGGATGGCGATAAACGATGCCTGTTTATGGAGTACTTTTTGGCGCGTCTATATGTAAGTTTTTTAAAAATGATGCCAAAATTTCAGTTATTTAGATTATTTAAGTTACGATTAGTTGCCGCTCTGTTTAATATACGCAGAAATATTGTGCGGTATAAAATCAGAATAAATTACAAATTGAAGGCATGCAGTGCACTATTTCATAAAGAATGTTTGTAATTAAAAAGTATTTACAGTTTGACATAAAGTTTCTATTGGTATCATAGAAAATATTGTTTTAAACGATCATTAATAGGAATATATAAAAATTAACGAAATAGTTAAGGAGTGTCGGAGAGGTTAGGTTAGGTAAAAAAATGAGCCAGATAAGGGTTATATTGGTAGCACATAGTCTTAGAAATACTTAATCGGATATTTTTTATTAATTTATCTAGATGATCCGATAAAAAGTAGGTTCACTTACTATCCTAATCCGAGAATAGTCCGAGAATTTCGTAATTTTTTCGCGACGAATTTCGTTATTAAGGCGTACCTTTACAGCTCGAAATATTTTTTACGCAAATCGTTAAATAACTATTATAACGAAATCTTTATATTACGAGTAAGATTTACATTATTTAATGTCTAATTAAAATGTCGTTTTTGGATATGTTTCAACGAGAACGAAGTAATTAACCAATGAGCCATTTAAGTATGTAACTTGGTAATACCACGAACACGAAATTTTAAACGGTTAGAGTGAATTTCACGATAAATAAATAATTATACATTTTACTTTACATTCTTTCTCGTAAATTCATTCCTCTCTGTCAAACGTATTTTAAATTGAAGCATTTAGGAAGTTAGTAAAGAGAAATTGCAACATTTATTTTATACATGTTTTTTTTATTTAATTGAAGTTTCATTGACTTTATCGACATAAAAACGGATTGCAATTCATTAGAACTGTTGTCGATAATTGAGCAATTGAATAAGTTATATTTTCAATTGTACGAACTCGCAGCGATTGCAGCGCCCGGTTTAATATTCGAATTTCTGTGACGTCACGTTGGCTAAACTGTATTAACTGGAATTAAACCGGAACGATGTGAAATAAACGGTAACGAAATGATGCAATTGCATCGTTCTCATTCGATTCCGTCACGTATCCGAATGTTTTCCTCGATAAATTGTTATTTTCCCATTTTTACGGTATTATTTTAAACGCGGACATTCGTTCCTAACCGAAAGAAATGATATTCAGCGAGGGTATGTCGGGTAAAATTGGGCGCGCGTACATACATACGTTTGCAGTGAGGAGGAACGAGTCGAGCGGCTAGTAGGTGGAGGAGCTGGATGAAAAGTAGAATGAGGCCAAAAGGACCTATTGAAACAAGCCAGGACCTCTTGAGGATCCCGTTAGCCTCGTTCTGTTTGTCCGTCCATGACCCTTGCGACATAGATGCCAGTCTATCGTACTTTATCGAGCAATCGTTGGTGTACGGTAATTGCGCGAGGCGAGACGACGCGACGCGACTCGACGCGAACAGAGCGGAACGGAACAGGACGTTTTTCACGTTTTCGTGTCACGGTAAATTGGGCTATAGAAAAGAACTGTCGAGCGATTGTTAAAATCGTTTTTTACTTCTACTCCATTGATTAACGTTGGTAGGTTGAACGACCGGTTATGTGTTCTTGCTATGTGTTCCTCGTAGGCAGCGAACTCTACTTACTTGCCTGGATGGAGTAATTATCGTTAGTGTAAGTCGTGGTATTTTCTATAGGTTAGAAAATCGAATTTTACGAAATACGTATTAAAGAAAATTATGCAAGATAAAATGTTCGGTATTGAACGTTCGAAGAAAATTTTCAGCGATTTCCATTATATCGAAAGTAAAACTTAAATAATAAGAATTTGAGTAAATGATATTAGAATAAAAATTTCAGCAAAATTTTCTCATTTTATATTACTGTTTATTATTCAAATACGTACATGTATCTATTTTATGTATGTAAGTGTACAATGTTATGCAGGTTATGTAAGTTGTTATATCATCGATAATAATTGTATCAATGTGCACTCTATTGTAAAAGTATTCCGTGCTAATGGAACAATCGAAAAAATAATATCGTTATTCAGATTCTATATTGTTCGTATTGAATGAATTGTAAAGTAAGGTGAAAATGTAAATTTGATTGCAGCTACATGTAATGGTGTGTGCTGCAACCGGGAGACCGAAGAACAGTTAAGACATCGAGCGAGAGCAGATTTTCACGACTTGATCCATCACCACAGCAGAAGTTTGCAAGGTCTTCTGGCAACAACGGCGGATGCACTAAGGGGTAAGCCTGATATATTTTATAGCTGCGAGTAAACTAACTAAAAGTTTGTAATAGATGAGCAGAAAATAGGAATACACTGTTGCTTAAAAGATAAAACCAAGGAAGAGAAGGAAATATTAAGAAAAAAAAAAAAAAAAGGAAGAAATATATTCGCTGTTAATAGTAGGATGAATTATCTTGGAATTTTCTTGTTGCAGTAATTTGGCGATAATGTAACTCGATAAACAGAATCGTCGAAAATGAAAATCTACCCTATTAAGAGGAAAAAGAGACAATAGTATAGAATAAATCGCACCACAAGTAGGAAATTAATGGGAAGCAAGGAAGGAGTATAGTAACGAACGACAGATCGTTCGAATGGAGCATTTTACGACCTTGCTAAGAGCTTCAGAAGTGGGATCGAGTGAAACAGTTTCTTAAATTGGCAAAAATAAACCGAGGTTACTATTTTTACGTGCCAACTGGAACGTACACGATCTCTTTCTCTTCTTTTCGTCACGTTCTCTGTCCTCCACGATGCTACTACTTTCGTTTTATTGATTTTTCTTCCTTTTTATCCAACCGTTTAGTTGAACTGCCGAAAGTAACTAACCAGGAATGTTTCTTCTTGTCACGATGTAGGATTTCGAAGAAGTGAGACGATAGTTATCGAATGAAACGCGAGATAGAACGGAAAACTCGAGGAGGAGGATGCTAATCGGGGAAACAAGAGAAAAAAATAACGGAACGAGAAGAAAGTACGAAGAATAGAAATTGAAGTACCAGGGACGAACTGAAAATAGTCGGTTTCTAATCCTAGAAAACTTTTTGCGTAGGTTCTCTCTCTCTCTCTCTTGACATTCCATCGTAAGAATAGAAAAGCTTTGTGAAGCAAAGCCGATCTGTTTAGCTTTGTTCGTTGTTGTCTCCTTGACTTGGAATTTCCTTTATTGTTCTTTAACACTTGAACTATCCTCTCGTCGTGTGACGTGTAAATTTCCTTAATGGTCCTGAGATGGTTTCATCTACTCGTTCATTTGTACGATACAGCAATAGGTTACTCAGAAATAAATTTCGATTTTTCCTATCTTAAACCTTTGCGGTCCTATGCCGAGTCAAGCTCGACGTAAGAATTTTTCTCTTTGGAATATGCTTTAGAAATTAGTACTTTATAACTAATATTACGCCGAAATATTGAAATAAAGGGAAGCTACATGGCATTGCCCGAGAGTGACCAAATAAGTACGAACTAACTGGACTATATGTGGACCGCAAAGGGTTGAACTTTGAAGTTTGGTCGTTTCTATTCTCAGTCATTAGAGCGCACATATAGCTTTCATTCTAAATAAAAAATTTCAGTCGAATTGTTTCGAAGTATGTTACACGCAAATAGACATAATAAGTTGCACGAAGGAGGTAGAAAGAAAAATGTGCAGTGTCGAAGTGGGGAGTGTAACGCGATCAGCGGCAATCTTGGGAAAATTTCGACGAAGCTTGTTCGTTTTCGATCCCACGACGATCGATAAGCGAACGTATACTGCGGTTGTAACGGCAGCGACCTGTCGATTGCACCTGGTCCGGAGAACGGAGCCGCACATACACCAGTTCGGCTCTGCAACATAGCATATCTGGTCCTGTTTGATGTCCAGGACCGGGTTCCACGGTCCGGATCAGGAGGGTTAACGGACGTGAGGCGGGAGGAAAGAGAGGCAGAGCTCACTTTCTCGCATCCGTATAAGGCTGTGCGTGCATTGCAACTTGCAATGCTGTTGCACGCTCTCTCTCTCTCTCTCTCTCTCTCTCTCTCTCTCTCTCTCTCTTTTTCCCTCTCTATCTCGCGAGCGTTCGTGCGAAAGTGCAGCTTGCACGAAACCTTCGGGCCACGAATTCGAGACTGGCCAGCCCATTCGACCACGAAATGTGTGTTAATAGTAATTATCGCGAGGAGGTTGTTTCGCCCTACGGCCGTGTTTCTCCGGTGGAACGCCGGAAGATCTGCATTGTGGATGCGTTAATACTCTTCACTGGCTCGGTGTTATTGAATTAACAGAACTCTAGAGGCCGAACTGGGTTAATACACTCGTATCCAATTGTATCCGTTCACGAGGTACGGAATGGTTTTTCATCATTCCCGCTTGTAACTTTGTCGAACTCCACCGGGGGAATTTATATTTCTCTTCCAGCGGGGTGGCAAGTGAGAGCTTCTTATTTAGAAACGTGCCGAGTTCGTATACTCTGCTTCATTGCCCCGAGGAGAATATGAACTTTTTTACACTTTTCCCTAGACTTGTATTCAGCTTTCTCCAAACAACTCATTTTATCCGTCGAAATATCAGGTGTCTCGATTTATTTGTCGCTGAGGTATCGTGTATGACGGTTCGAGAAACAGAGTTTCGAGGGAATCGCGTGATTTGGAATGACGATTCCGCCAGGGGGAATTACGAGAGACAGTTTAATCGTTCGTCTTTTCTTCGAGGTTACAGCGAAAGTTTCTTTCGTCGAGTCGATCGAAAACCAATTTTGAACTAGTGTCTTTTAGCAGAAACGATTACACGGACAATTAGTTGGGAAACAGGGTCGAATCGGAAAACGATGGTGTATAACTAAAGGGAGATCCGTTTACCTCCTTTGAAAGGTAAAGAAAGACGAGAGAACGGCGATGGTGTATCGATGGGGTTAAAAGTGTTGCTTTCTACACTCGTTTTTCGCACGTGGGGTTGTTAAAACATCAACAAGTACGGCTGCTGCGATTCTAAGTGCACTCGCAGTCCCACCCAGCGGGAGAGCGTTGCTATTATTGTTGCTGGTGCATTCATGGGCCTCGACACGCGTGAGACACGTTTTACGCGGACAATACTGAACAATAGAGTCTTGCCCGGCTATATGGAAAATGATCTCAAGATCAAATTACGTTAATGTTTCCATTCGAGGATTATTTACGAGCTCCGCCGAGTGTCAGGTTGTATATTCGAATCCGTGCGTCTCTAATCGGATTTTCACGGGCGTTTTCGATTAAGACGTTATTTTACTAGCGAAAATTGTTGCTCGGTTTCGCTGTATTTAACCCTGAGCGTTGTAACAACCAGCCACACTTGTGGTGCAAGTTATGATCAAGACGTGGAAACAGAAGAATTACGCGTCTATTAAATTTGTATCTTCACTCTAACTTCACCTTCAATTTAAGACTGAAGATTACCAAATGAGCCGCTCATTTGCTAAGTCAGTTAACTTCACGACACAAAAAGAACAGGATATACATCAATTAGTATTTTTTATACCGTTGCATGAAAAAATTACTCCTAACCTAAATTCTTATAAGCATTTAAATTGCATTATTACAACGATTCACTTTAAAGTATGGTGCTAATCACATTAACTTCTGAAAAAAAAAAAAATAAAAATAAAATAAGCATTCATGAAATCTTTGACATTAAAATTGAAAAAAATTCAAGAAACTTTGACCTATGGACGGCTCAAATACAAATTACATATAATATCTTGTCTTTTTTTAATTCAACGTTGCATTAGAACAGTGAATAACCGAGGTTACCATATGTAGATAAAAAAATCGTAAAGAAAGGGTTAATGGCGAAACGCCTATAATAATCGCTTCGATAGTCGACTGTTATTAAATCGAACACGCGTATCGATTGAACATTAAGAGTGGTTTAATGACTAGATAATAGCAAACGTGACATCGCAAGCAAGCAAGCACGCATGCATGCATGTATTGTACCTACAATATGCACTACCAGCAAAGTGTAAAATCCTACAATGCCGATAGAGTTAAGAGTTGAAGTGGCACGACACGAGACGCGGGTGATGTTTTTAACTTCACGAAATTTCGAAGATAAGCTCTGATTGCGCAAAGTTACGACGATAGGCGTTTTAAATGCGATTTGCGTGCGAGTTTACTTTGAGTTTCGCTGGGAAAAGATAACCGCGTTCTCTCCTTCTCTCTCTCTCTCTCTCTCTCTCTCTCGACCAAAGCGTTCCATCCTAATTGGAGATCCTCCCGAGCGAATTGTGCGTTCTATTATACGATGCTTTCGAGTCCCCGCGTCCCCGTGTGGGCTGGAGGGAGAAAAGGATTTTTGCTCGTGCTGGCCGGGCCAGGTCATCGGCCTGCATCGCGATAATTTATTTTAAACTCATGACAGAACGCCCGACAAAATTTCTCTCCGCGTTGCGCAACACCGTCAGTTTCGGTTCTCACTGCCGTGTGTTTATCGTGTTCACTCGGGACCAATTAGTACAATCCGATGTGTAAGAATATAGAAAAAGAGAAAAAGAATGTCTAGATGGTAGGTATAATAAGAATTCGAGCAAATATCCCTTTGCTTAAAGATCGAGCTTATCGCGTATTTCGTGAGATACCGTGTTCACACGGACAAATTTACATTAGGGAAACTAGAACATCGGAGTTGTATCGCAGTTTATACCGTATGTACCCACTTACAGCCGTCCGTGAAACAACATTTTCCGTGCTTCGGTACCAGCGAGATTTTTATCGCATTTAAATTACACGTTAGAGACGAAACTGAAATGTAACATTGATTGAGATGTAAAGAAGGAAGAACGTAACTAGGTAGTTTGTGTATAATTGATTTATTAGATATGTGCATAGGGAAACTTTTAGGTTAGTTTCACTGTTCAACTGTTGACTGATAGTTTTGTAATTATGAGATACACGATAGATGAGTAATTTACTGGCATAGTAGTCAGGGCAACTGTAATCTTTATGAACGATGTGGAAAGACAAATTGATAAAGGCGTGGCTCCTAATTTAAGCTCTGTGTAATCTTCTGAACGGGTACAAAATTAAACAAAGTATACACGCAAGATGAAATATTTTCTTTTTGTGTATTTGAAAATTGAACGAAATATTGTCCGATATGTATGGGCATGTGTAGAGAGTTTCTTCTAATTTTCCATGTAAAATAGTGTTAGGCGTGGCGGTAACTCGAAGGGTGGTGAGTTTCGGTTCGTTTATCAACGAGGCGAGATGTAGAATAAAAGGGAATGAGAAATTAGCGGTTGGTAACGTAGGCGTAATGTAGGTGATACAGCCGCGTTTTCGAAAAAGCGGAAAAATCGATGAATGTAGTCGTTTCACCCCCTCGCGACGTCTTAGGGTCGGCATAGCGATGATTTCACAAAGGCGCACGCACCCACTGCGCGGAGAAAAGCGAAAGAGGACGGTGGAGGCGGAGGACGAAACCTTTAGTCTGACTCTGACTAAATTCCCCCCGGCTGTTGTGCGGGGAATCACGCACCTCCTCCTATCTTAACATCCTCCACATTTCTACGCACTTGCTCGCCTATTTTTTTCTCGTCCCAATCAACGTAGTCGCCCGGATTCCCACGAAGTAATTGACTAATGACACGCTGTACGCGAGAAGCGAGAGTACCTTTGATGAGTATTCCATTAGAAAAATTATGGAAAATTTCATCTTGTAAAGTTTCGTCTGAAAATTTTTATCGTTTGAAATCTTGGGCTCGTTATTCGAAATGAAGAATTTGTCTCTTGCGCAGGGAATCACGCAGCTCTTATCTCGACATTCTTCACATTTTTACGCATTTGTTTTCCTATTTTTTCTTTCTTTTCGTTTTATTGTCCCGATGAACGTAGTTGGTCTTAATTTTCACGAAATAAGTAACAAACGACACATCGTATGTGAGAAATGAGAGTTACTTGGGATGAGTATTCTGTCGGGAAATTTATGGAAAATTTCTTCTCGTAAAGTTTCGTCTGAAAACTTTTTATCTCGAAGGGAAGAATTTGTCTATGCTTTGTTCGACGCATACTCGATATTATATAGTGGATACCTTAGAGGCATATTTATAGATATTTCTAGAGTCTCTATACCGTATTTTTCGATCCAGTCTCCATCTACCAAACATAAATGTCCTTTGCGGCTGACGGAAAATTTACTATCAGAAAGTTACTTCCTCGTATAATATAGTCTGTCGACCCTCGAAACTTTCTATGAATTGTATATGCACACGGCGGAATGTATATTTTATGGGGTAAAGAATATCAGCGTCGCGGATAAACTGTAAAGAGAAAAAGTAGCAGGTGAAGGCAGGTTTTCGAAGCATTTTTTCACTCTTGGACCGGTCGGAGGTGAAAATATCATTGTAGAACGCAACATGTATATACGATCGGTTACTTTTAAAAAGTGCCGAGCAATTGGCTGCTGAATACCTCGAGACATTTTCATTATTCCATTATTCAAATTTTCATGATTCTTTTGTCGGAAAACAAAGCCTCGCGCGAACAAATGTTACTTCCACTTGATTTTCTTGTCATGCAAAAAATCACCATTTTTCCGCTTGTACACTAGACTTTGCACATTTCAGTCTCGAATATAAAGATCGTTGGCCTGTCGAAATCTACGTTTCTTTGCACGATTTCGAGCGTTGCTGAATAAAATAAACGGGAACTGAATTGAAACCGAGATACATTTGCATCGGGACACTTGATCCGTAGCACTTTAGCCGAGGATAGAGTTATCGAGAATGAAGGTGGAATGGCGTAAGAGAACCCGATGGACGCGGAGAAATTGTGCGAAATGCCGTGTTCGTAATTCACGGCATTAAACCGCAGGTGACAATTAAGGTTGGCGTGCCATTAATTGCCGCGGCGACGGTAAGGGATGGAGAAAAAAAAAAAAGAATCGAGACTCTCTCTCTCCCTGGCTTTCTTTTCCGGCTCTTCTGCTTTTGTCTCACCGAGCCCTGCCTATTTTGCCATCTCATACGAGTCACGTTTGTAAGCGGACAATGGTTCGCTCTTATCTCTAATGATCCCCGCGGATCTGTTGTCCCCGTGCGGGGAAAAAAAAACCTATCCATTGAAGCGATTCGCGGCGGTCGCTCGAAGGTGCGGATAAGTATCTCCAGAAACGGCGAGATTCGCTGGCAGGGATCTCGATAAATCCTGGCTTCGAGAGAAGCCTGCCCGCTTTGCCTCGTAATTTTAATGGCGTTCAAGAGAACGTTCGGGGTGTATGCCACCGTGAAAATTCAACTCGCTCGCCTCGCTAGAACGACCGTATTTCCCACGATCGAAACCAGAGGAGGAACATTCCTTTTTCCAACTATTTGCCAAAGAATATCTGTATGTACCTGTATTCTGTGAACACACTTTCGATCAGAATATTCGGGAACTATAGACTGAAAGATTCGACGGAGAAGTTATCAGAATTCTATTGTCGTTTTCAGTTGAAAACACGTGATCGAAAATAGGAAGATTTTGTTCTTTTATTTTAACGGGAAATACTTGTGTATCGTAGCACGAGCAAATTAATTAGCATCATCTTTGTAAGTTTATTCCGAGGTTTGTTTACGCTACGGTTTCCCTACTTTCTTTTCTACGCCACGAGCCACTTATTCCGCAACACGAAACACCAATTGAGCACTTAGCACCCTCAACAGGTGTAAAGCCTGTTAAATAAATTGATAATTTATTCAAAGACTGAAAAGCGAATAAGAAAGGCAGATTTAAATGTACAATTTATTTACCAGGAAGCAGCATTTTACTTGTCTTGATATTACGAACGAGGGGATCTCGTATTGCATAATCTTGAATGAATTCTATTAAAACAAGACCGACCAATTTCACCGTTTCGATCGCGTACAATTTCACTCCCGAGTAACACAGTCCAGCAGCTATTATTCCGGGAGGAAGGGCTGCAGAAGCACGAATGCTGCACGATTATAAATTACGTGCGGAAGATATATCGCAAGCACGTAACTGTCATCACGATAACGTAACAGATGGTAACAAAAACAATTGATAAATTCACGGGTCCAGGTGCTAACGATCGAAAGCATGTGTTCTTGTATGTTGCTCGCGCATGCTAAAGTGACGTGCTTGAACATCTTCGATAACACACGAGCTATAACCTAACACGTTCAACCCGGCGCCTATTTTCATACAACAGCTGATAAGTACGTGTTTACTTTCTTCTGGTACTCATCTGTGCTACAATGTTAATTGACGCACGGTGACTTGGTGTACGAAATTTGGACAATTTGATAACACGAATGTCGTTGAAAAAAACATATGATTTACGTGGGTGGTAGAGATGACCAGGTAACAAGTATAGCAAAAGTGTTGATCTGGTCGTCGCGTCGCGTGTAGGTACGTGGAACGGAGCTAAACAGCTGGTTAAGCCGAAGATAAGCGAGATGACCCGTGTCGTCGGTAGCTTACAGGGCCATCTTTCTCTTATTCCTCCATTCTCACAATACTTTTTCTTACTCAGCCGCGACCGCAACTCTGACCGCGCTTCTCTATCTTTATTGTCAGTTTTGCCGCGCGATTCGCGCTTCCTTCGGCCGCCGTCGTGCTGTTTTAACGACATCGCGGATTGCTGTGAAAACATTTTCCGACTCGTTAGAATAACTTTGCGTCAACTGATGCGGGCTGAAGGTGCTGGTGGAGCAGTTTACCTGTGTCCGGAAGAAACTCGGCAATTTTAATAGACTTCGTATAGACGAGTCTCTCTCGTCAATCTTGCTCGCTGTTCGTTTGATATTTCGCGCATGAAGAAGAGAGGAGAGTAGTATCAAATTTCCACATTTGCATCGTCGGAGCCCTCGGGGCTTGGCGAGCATGGGCGAAGTTAGGATGGACCGCGGTAAACGTGAATATACGCGTATAGACGACAATGCGGTCCACTCTAAGGTGAATCGAGCGAAAGGGGAATTCGGTACCTAACCTAATCTTACTGTATCACGTTTCCCCGCGAAATTCGTATTTTCGACTTTACGACGTTCGACTGTCCGTATCTAGTCGCGAAAATCTGACCGTCGTGCAGAAACGAGCTTTCAAAAATCATTATAAAATGAAATAAAAAAAAAAGCGCCATTCCAGAACTCTGTTTCATTTGAATAATCACGTCAGCTTGAATGCGCCTTTTCAAGTATGTAAATCACAGAAAAACCCGTGCTCTTTTGCATTTTCCGCGGTTGAAAGGAAGTGTAAAAGTGGTAGAAAAGCAAGGGTAGTACGCTGGACACGCGACGTATACGTTTTCCGGGGGTGAAAAGGAAGAGAAAATATTAA
>NW_017100254.1:3909518-3912701 GCF_001263275.1 Habropoda laboriosa | reverse complement strand
GTGAAACCAAGTCAGGATTCAACCTGGGTTTCGGAGTTAGCATCTCGGGGAAAATCGCGCGATAAATCGTGCCCGGCTGACACATCGAGCTCCCTACGGTCTCGTATGGTACATCTGTATGTGTGTAAGTACGTTGATACGCGTGCAGCGAGCCTAGCCTAACCCTTTATCGTCGCGGAAGATAGTGGGAGATTAGACTAGTTATATCTCTGTGATTTTCGTGGCATCGTATGACTTGATATAGTAAAGGATTTATGCTCATTGTTGGGCTATATCTGCCGCGGTGTAAAAGGTGAACCGGGTCTCGGTATTTCAGGGGCAGACGGTAAAAGAAGATCTCTACTATTTAGACTTCTATCTGGTCCCCGTTCTATTTTCCATATTCGCGGAAAATGCGTTTTTTTCTCAGCGTAACTTCGATATGTTAATCACGGTACGAGTCACTCTCGTGTTCGATTTCTCTGGCGCCGTCGTAGCGCGCTCCTAAGGTCATCGAAGACCGGCGTAGGCGTCGCGCGTCGATTCGTTCGCGATTGTTCATCCGGCAGAACAGGTTCCGTGAACGAAGTAACGAATTCATTAGCCTCGCTTTCGTTAAATTCGCCCCACGACGAACTTTTCGGCGTACGCGATAGCGATCGGGAATCGACATGCGAAGAAAAACGTCTCGAAGGATACGTTCAATTTCGTTGCTCTTCCTCTCCACTCGTAAAAATTGATTAAGAAAGTAACGCGAATTTTTCTTTATTACACGTGTTATAATAGCATCGTATCTGCAAAGGTGATCTCTACAGTTTCTGTAGTTGGAGAGATTACGCCGAGATAAGTTGAACGATAACTATCCCTGGTGAGTTCTAAGGCACTTGTTTAACGAATATTTAACGCTATTCGAACCGCAGATCGTCCAAGTATCTTCTACGGAAGTTCACAAGCGGATGAAAATTCTCTAAGTAATTGGCGCGTAATCCTATTAATTTTAATCTTATCGAATGTATGCTGCGGAGGAGCGAGCTTTCGGTATAATGGGCAACGTAAATTAGATTTTCTTCGGGCAACGATAATGGATAATTAATTAGGCTAATAATAATCGCAATTCAGTCTACCGTTAAGAGACCGCAGATTATTTCAGTAATAATTATTCCCTTGCTCGTTGAGTGAACGACGTGTTCGCTACTCTTCGACGCCACTTGAAACGGGTAAAGAGGTTCTCGTCGTCGAACTCTTCAACCGACTCTCTTCCTTCTTTCTATTTTGCGCATCCGCACGTAATTGAGCTCAGCCGGTATACGCTTCTGTACTTGGGAAAAATGTCACTTTCGGCCGACCGCGATACCTGAAGGTTGCTGCCTACAACCTCGTACCCTTGCAACAAGCACCTGCTCTATCTTCATCTATTTCTCTTCAATGGAATTCCATTTGAAAATGTACGATACCCGGGTCCCTTTATTCCTTCCACTTCGTTTCTCGATAAAACTCCCTGTATTCTCGATAAATTGCACGTTTACACGAAATGTGATTGATTAATTCGTTAATCTGTTAACGGGTGAATCTCGATGCACGTGGAATTAATGTAGAAATGAAAAAATGGGGACATCTTGCGTAGCAAGAGCACCACGGTACCACGGTTGCTTCTAATTAACCCTATTTAGGCAATTTGGGTCATTAATGACCCAAGTGAAAGTTTACTCTTGTACTTCTTGGAAAGGAATTTCTATTTTCGCCGAAAGAAGTTTTAGACGTTTGACTTAACGAAAGATTGTATAATATGGCTTCGATAAGTATCTCAGAATTTTTTTAGATTTTTTGGTAGCTTGGAACAGCAACAAAATTAAATTTGAAAGACCCAGTTTGCTCATAGAGTGTAAAAAACGTATTTGCCTACGGAGGGTTGGAAATAAGCATGCGAAATGAGGAGAAATGCAAATTAACATGTTTTTTTAAAGTCGTCTGGCTTGTTTAAGAAGCTTTGAGAACGTGTATTCATGTTCGGCGAATTCCCCTCGTATCGTTGTGCGTTTTTCTAAAGAAGAAATGTAGAGCGGATATAAGTTGGGTATGTGTGAATCAGATGTAATTGTAATATTAGTGTATGTTATAATACAACTAATATTATAATTAGGTGTGCGTGTACGTGTTAGAGTGCACGTATGATACCCTGCGGGGGCATAGGTTAAACTCGTATCGACGAGTAACTTAATCGGACGAGGGTTAAAGTCAAAATTAATCTCGCGGTTAAATTTCCTTAAATACTTGTTATACCACGTTTCCCAACAAATTTGTATAAATCTGCATTGCAAATCGCACGCACACAATGTGGTCCATTCATGAATGCGTCGAGGAATGACTAGTTTTCTCTAAGTCAATGGATTCTTGTAGCATGTAGTTTAGCAGAAATGTCAGCGGAAAAGGGATTTTTGTTGTTTAGGAAGATTATCTTGATAGTGATCGTTCACGTTTTTTTCCATATTTCTATTATTTTTCATATGTAGCAAATTTTATTTCACATACAATAGGACCCTCTGTAACGCGGGAGATACAAATTAAGTTCCACCTACGTCGTTTTTTAGGTTCAGTTTCTTCGTCGGTTGAATTTTCTTCAGCTTCAAAATTTCTATATTCCTTTTTCTTTTCTTTTGTCGCGTTATACGAAGTCCTACTGTATTTTTCAAAATATATTTTTCTTAAAAGGCTACATAAGCGAGAAACAAGATGCACGTAACCTCAAACTTGCAATTAAAAAAAAAATCATTCCACATACCACTTTATATAGGATAATTGAAGAAACGTGTTATTTCTATCATTTCATTCCACTTGCATAGGTGAAATTCGTGATAAAGCGATAATTACCGTCGACGAGGTAGAGAAGAGTTGTTCAGGGTCGGCTGTAAAGCGGTTAAAATTTTGTTCGGACCCGATGGTTGGTCCAGCGGCGACGAAGTTGCGTGGTACAGTTCCCACGTACCTTTTGCACCCCCACCGTGGTCCGCAACATGGCCACCATCGGGTACCATGCAAGCGCGCCGGCATCGTCGTCCATCGGCCTCGCACGAACGAACGAAAGAACCTTCGAGGCGGCAGGAAAGAGAGACTGTGTGTGCCGTGGATGCAGAATCTGAAAGAGAGGAGGCCAGGCGAGCAGCAGACAGTGTGGGACAGAAAGGACCCGGCGTGTAGGGCCGAGAG
>NW_017100254.1:3906836-3909306 GCF_001263275.1 Habropoda laboriosa | reverse complement strand
GTTCTGTGCTGCTCAAGTGCCTCAGGAGGAGACGCGTTCGAGTCGCACCGACGACCAAGAGGAAGAGAGCAAGGAAGCGGTGAAATCGAACGTAGGTAAAAGAAGCCTTCTTTCTTCGGAAGAAGGAGAGGAAGAGAGATAGAGGAAGAACGATGATGAGGTGTGCTTGGAGGATGGAGATACACGAGCTGGACCAGGATAGCAAACGCTACGACCGATGCTCTCCTCTCTTTTTTCTTCGAACGTGTTCCGTTCGTTCCTCCTGCTTTCCGTCTCACCCTTTTCTCTTCTCCTCCACGCCTTCTCTTTCTTCTTTTGCGTTCCTTCGTGAACTTCTATTATTCTCCTTTTACCGTCGATTTCCTCCTTCGCGCGGCATTTCGAGGGTCCGATCTCACATGGGAGAAGAAGGCGATGAGGGAATGTTACTAGATCTCATTCTGACGACCAACGAATTTGTTCTTAGTCATCGTCTGAAAAGAAAGATTCTTGTTCGGGTTCCCTGTACCGTACGGTTTACACTGTACAGGTTGTTAAATTAGTAGGATATTTATTTTCGCACGAAGAGAAGTTCATTGTGAACTTGGTTTGTTTTTCATTTTAATCGAGTAAAAGTATAGAAATTGATCGAGAGATTAGGTAACGTGGAATATTTATTTTCATCTCAGCAGCATTTATACCTCACTTTCCAGAATTATAGTGCATCGCAAACACGTCTGGGTAGTATCTTTCGGCACATAGTGTAGAACTATCTCTCCACCGCCTTTTTAAACATTGTTCCCTCTGTGAAACTTTGTGCTTATCTTGATAGAAATTTTACAGAACTACTGCCTCTGCACGTGCAACCTTCTGTTTACTTGACAAATTTGTTTAGTTATACGAGTTGGAATAATAAACGATACACATATCCTATTTATGAAATTCTACGCTGCCATTTTCCCCCAGAAAATTCACACCGGTATAAGAAGAACAACTGACATTTTCACCTGCGCACAAGTTGTTAGGTGGGGGGGATTGACAGGTAAATTGGAGAAAGTCGATTTCCTCTTGGCGAAAGAAATTTCTTATCTTTCTCCTCCCCCCTCTCGCCCAAGGTGTGTAGCCCGTTTACGCGTGAAATTCGGCTACGTTTCTTGCAACGAGAGTTGAAACTACGCGAGCGACGTAGGCAGGCGCGCTTTAATCTTGGCTGTTTTTGTTTGCAGAAACCGTGACGATGCTCGCGAGACAGTCGGAGAACAAAACCTTAACCCTCTTCGATCAAGTGTATCGCACAATGGCGGTGTTGAGCAGGCCCTCGATAAAGGCGCTGTACCAGGCGATGGTTGATTACGTGTCGGCGAGCAATACGCCAGACACCTTGCAGCAGCCCCTCACACGCGATATGCTTCAGGAAAAGTTCATCGAGTTCTTCGTAAAGTTGTTCCCGATCGCGTATCACAACGCGGTGAATCCACACCAGTACGAGCAAGATTTTACGGAGAAATTCAAGAGTTGCTTGTACGAGACGATGGACGAGATCCAGCCGTTCGGCGATATACCGAAGCAAGTGTCGAAGTCGGTGAGCAAAAGCCTGGAGGCGACTAGGGTTCTCGTGCAGGCATTGACTCTGGGCAAAACGGTCCTGGATAGAACCGACGGCGTGTTGTTTTCCGGTATCAGTCCCCAGCAGGAAGCCTGCTACGGTGCGCTCCTCAGGATGACCTATTGTCCCAGGTGCAAGGGCATCGGTCCCTCTGTCAGGCCCTGCAGCGGATTCTGCGTTAATGTCATGAGGTGAGCACGATGTATCCAACTCTGGTAATTACCTAAGCCTCGTGGACCACGGCCTATTCACCACGGCCTTTGTTCATTTTCAATCGCATTAGTCATTGTGACGTAGCCGAGGTCCCGTGGGAAATACTTTTACCATTTACCATCTTGGAAAAAATTCGAAACGTTCACAATACCTTAAAAAAGAAACAATGGCTGTTTTCTCCATATGTAATATTTTACATTTCTGTCGTATTTTATAAAATATATATTTGAAATATTAACCTTCGGATGGCGGTTGTCGGGTCACCGCTGACCCAGCTTTCAGACATTCAAAAAAGAGTTACGAATTTCCTCTTCTTACGTTATCAATATGTTTCGTACTTTAATCATAATGTATTTGTACAATTTTAAACAATATAATGCCGGGTAAAATTAAAAAAAAAATGTTTCGTTCGCGTACGAAAAAGATTTTAGTACCGGGTCACATTTGACCCGGCATCTGGAGGGTTAATTGTATTGTACGAAGAAGAATGGAGAATATCGAAGGATACGTTGTTGTAACGGTGTTAAAGAGGATAGAGGGAAAAAAAGGCGCGAGGTTGACGACGAGAATAATCTGATTACAGAGGTTGTCTGACGGTGCCAGCATCCGAACTGGACCTCGCATGGTCCGGCTACGTGGAAACGGTCGAGAGGCTCGTTGTGGCGGTCGACG
>NW_017100254.1:3878755-3906811 GCF_001263275.1 Habropoda laboriosa | reverse complement strand
TGTCAGACAATTGGACACCCGCATTTCGGACGCCATTATGCACGCGATGGAGAACGGGCCGGCGCTCGAGGAGAAGGTAAGTATCCGCCAAAAGAATTTCTAACACACGTGTAATCTTCCTCGGATATACGAGTATAATGTACATACTTACATATATACATCGAAGTAAAATAAGGTGAATCTTTTCTCTCGTGTCTCTGTACATTTCTTACTTTTCTCGTCGTTTCGTCTCGGAAAATGTTTTCACGCAGTTCGAAGATAGTCGTATTGTTTAAAATGAGAAACTTATTTCGGATGAAAACACGTTGCTTGTTTTACACGTACCACGTGGTTCCTTTATATTTTTCACACACTTGGGTATAACAGTTGTACCGCACAATTACGAGAAAAGCTCTGCGAAACGATTTTCGTGAACGAATGAAAAGAGGAAATATTGAAATACCCGGTACGTAGATGGGAGCAGAGCATAGAGCGATAACTCGAAATATTTTTCGGGATTCTTGGGTAAAATAAACGGCGCCGCTTATGGGGGGACCATTCCAGACGATTTCTCGAGCACTGGCGCAGAATTCTTTCGATCCTTTTGATCCTTTTGTCAGCCCTCGATTCGCATCCTGGCGTCTACCTGTGCGTGGCGGCGGCGGCGACGGCGGCGGACTCTCCTGCGTACTATATTTTTGTTTTCATTGTTATTGATATTAGCCCTGGCAGGCGGTGGAATGCGAGGAACGGGTATTATACGCGCGACACGCCGGCCGTTCTACGTCTTTCCATAAATTTGCTTTTTATTTAGGAGAGAGAAACGGACGAAACCAATTTGCGGCCACGATATATCAAATCCCTCGTGGATTAGGGGCTGTTAATATAAATGATTGCGAGGACTTCCCGGGGAACTGTTCTTTGCCTAGCTTAATCTCGAAATTTCGGGGACGTAATTTAGGTCTGTAGATACGTGTCGCGCGCGGAACTTTCAAAAGGATATCTTTCTAACTGTGTGTACATATGTACAAGGTGGGGCAGAGGAATTTGACACTTTTTGCTGTCGAGTACCGTCAATTGTTTCAACTGCGTCTATGAAGTTTAAGAGAGGGGAGAAAGGTTTTTTTAAAAATAGTGAATCAGTTAGTAGAACGCGACGATTATTTCGTATGCATTTTCAAATTCCGCATTTCTTATCCCTCTTGCTCGCTTGGTTTGACTTATTGTGATTACTGATTAGGTTGTCTCAAAAGCAAAGTGTATTCTCCTCGACCCGCCAATATTCAAGAATTGAAATTCGAGAATTCTACCGAAACGATCGAGAGGGTAATAGAAAATTAGAACAACGTCCCGAGTCCTTTTCAAAAATAAAATAGAACGATATAAACTAGAATAATGATAAAAATGATAACAAATTAAAAACCTAAAACTCTATTTCACTTAAAAAAATCGGCAGTTTTCTGTGCTATGCCCTGTACAATTAGGTTAACTTGTGCAGACGAGCTTCTTCTTCAGTGATTTCCAAGAATTTCCTACATCAGTGACATCGATTGGAATTTTACTTATTCGGAAAATGAGATAAAACGACAGAAATATCGAGAATTCTTATCATCGCTTCTTTGGCTCGCATTTTCCTGGATAGAATGTATCAGAGACGATGTTGGTCGTTAGACTTGTCGATCAAATACTCGCATCAACTGTTTTTTTTTCTTTTTTCTTTCTTTTTTTTTCTAACGGAAGATCGACATGCTGTTATCGAAATGGAAAATGCATACTAAGTTGTGCAAGGAAAAAGTAACATCTAGGAACGGGGAATGAATAGACGCTATAAATTTCGCGACACGCCATCGTGCAGCAGCGTATTACACGCGTGATAGGCGAATGACACCAGGGGCGTTGTAATAATGTACTTTGAACGACTCGTATCCAGAGGAGGTGGTAAGAAGAAACGGTTTAAAAGACGACATAAAAGAATGTATATGCAGTAAGTGTGCAGGGTATCGCGGAATGTTCGATATGTAATTGTGGTTCGTAGATTATTATGTTCGTCGCGCCAGATGTGCTTCACGCGTACAATCTACGCACAGACCATTGTTAATGAGAAATTTTGTGAAATGGATTCTCAGCTGAAATCGTGTCTAATTATAGAACGAATCGCGTCTGTTGTCACAATTTTTCTTACGATTTCGCAAACGGTAAAAACTCTCAAAACCGGATAATTTGTCACTTGTAATCAAACGTAATTACATTATATAATCCAGTGCAAAAGTAATACTCGAATAACGCTCAGTATACAGAAATATAACGTTAATAGCCGATGGTTTCTTTGCCTTACGTAGTAGACGAGATAAATCGTTTTCAAGTATAAATAATAATGATAGCGTACTTCAAGATTATTCTTGTCCTATTATACTTTGATGCGCTTTAAAGGTGCACCTCAATCTCAGAACCTATCATTATTTCTAGGATGAACAGTTCTACGCGAAAAACTAACATTGCTACGTATATAATTTTTCACAGTTTGCACGTTGAAAATTACCATTCGATACAAATTTCTATACGCACACAGGTGTGTACCTACCTATGTAAATTGGCATCAGAAGAACCGTGTTTTTATAAACTCTGATCAAGTTGTTATTCCAACTACATATATGCTAGAACATTTTAAGACGGAAACGTTCGATTTGACGTGAAAATTACACTGGTTAGGTAACCAAAGAGTGTACACCAGTGTGTAATTCATTTGGGAGGAGCGATTGGGATATAATAACGTCATCCAGGTCACTGGTGTAATTGTACAACTCGAACGACTTACACGCTTCGCGAAGCGAGACTAACGTCAGATTAGCATTTTCATCGATGGCCTTACGTTTCGAAACTTCATCAAGCCGGTGCGGCGGCCTGGGCATACAGCTCTATTTCTTCCGTCTAGCCACCCCCTATGTTCCCTCAACTTCCTCCACTTCCGTTATCCGCCTTCTTTCGCTCCGGCGCATATTTACCTTCGCCACGGCTATCTTGTTGAAGCCCGTGTTTTCCATAGTTCTTTCGAACCGGCCCCGGCCAAACACACGACGAAAGCGTTGCTGCCGCGTTATTAGAAGCTTTTCAGCAGTTGATTAAATTGGAATGCCCATAGTTCTTTCGAACCGGCCCCGGCCAAACACACGACGAAAGCGTTGCTGCCGCGTTATTAGAAGCTTTTCGGCAGTTGATTAAATTGGAATGCCTCTGCTGGAAGTATGTTCTCAGAGCGGATATCACCATGTACCTTTTACCCTTTTTTTTTTTTTTGGTCTCCTCCCTACCTCCTCTGTTCTCTTCTTCCTCGTTTTCTTGTCCTCTGCGTATTTACCTATGCCTGTCCCAACCCTCTTTGTTAAGCTGTTTGCTCTTTCATAGCTGATATTGGATTCTTTGCTCGTGTCTCTCTCCTTCCCTTCTCTTCTTCGTCGAGGATTCGAATCCCCCGTGAAACATTAGGCTGATTTTCTCTTCTCCACCACCTCTCTCTCCTTTTCCTCGTGTCTTCCCCGTTTGCTCGCTTCGACGAGAGTAGATCTCTCCCTGCTCTCTATCTCCCGCGAGTTGGATGTCCCATGGGCACAATGCTGGATCGATTTACAAGTGGATCAACCGTTCCAGTTCTATCTTCTCCGATCGTTTTAAAAGGGATTACGCGGCCAATGCATTTTTAATTGCGACGATTATACGGAATGGCTTTTAGCGGCGGGACATGTGCATTATTCCGCCGTCGAGCTTTTTGATTCGAGTTTGCTTTATGGAAAAGTGCATCCTGTGTACCTATGCGATAAACCCATCTGGTGTACCTTTTTTTTCCTCTCTCTCTCTCTCTCTTTCTCTCTCTCCATTTTATTTCGCGTATTATTAACTTACGGCTAGCCGAGCACATGTCGGATCACAGAGGAAATGGATCGATTGATAATTCCATTCCTTCGGGAGACACAAAAGGCTCAACGTCCAAATATTAACTGTGCTTGCGCGAATGGTAGTGGTGCAAATGACGATACATTTATCTCAGTTTCTCTTTGAATCTATCGATTAAAATTGTACCTTTGAACGAACGCTGGGAAATTACGTGAAATTAAGATAATCAAATGTGCGTGTCTAACACGTTCTTAGGCGGAAATTTTCCGGACACCAAATAAAATCTCGTAAAACTTGAACTTTCTAATATTACCAATATACACGCGTGTAGATATGAAAATGATCGCTTATCGTTAGTTACTTTCCCCATTTTTGTACACTGGCCTTCTCGAGTTACTACAATTTCCTTTCCTTTTTAATTAGAGACCAAATTGAACATTCTGCTAATCTATATATTACAGCGTATACGAAATGAATAATTAGCAAAACATTTACAAATTAAATATACTAGGCACTTATATTTCTTTTCTTTTTCCTTTCATGTATTTCTTGATTGAACAATATAACGTTACTAGCGTTAGTCGATTTTATGATAAATCGCACGTGACTACTGAATCGTGTAAGTTTCTGTTTAAGAATCGGAATTAAAGTATGAAACGTAGTTACGGCCAGTTTCAGCCATTAATAATGTTTATCTCTGCAATTTACCGCGATCGACAAGCAAGATTATTGCGCTTTCCCAATATTCCCGTCTGCTGATAAAAAAAAAATCACGCACTTTAAGTAAGAAAAAATGGAAACCACCATTTAGAACAACTTTCACGTCTGAAAATTTATTAGTCTCGCCGGTTTCACCAATTTACGCCGACCATTTGACACTACGTTCCAAAATTAATGAATAGAATTTCCATAAGGCTGGTATGAATAAAGAATGTTCAATTATTTCAACCCGTTAGATCGTAGATATCTATTCAAATGAACGAACTGTGTACTCGTTATCTGAGAAATTGAGTTGTTCAATATTAACCCTTCCTTAGAGAAGAGCGTATATATACGCCCGTATAACACAGAGAATTAATTAATTTACAATATTTCCACATTTCGCTAAAATATCACTGGCCGCTGAAAGTCAGACAACACCAGAATTCATCAGACATTTAACTATCATGAAACAGTTGATTTTCAATCATACGTATTTATATTTTTAACGCCACTGATGAATAATAACTGTCTCGTCCAGTACGCACTTTGTGCCTCCAGCGTGTCTTAGCGAAAGGGTTAAAGAAACTCCTTCCAAAATGGAACAGTTAATTTATTTTTACACTTCACAAATAAAGTATCGCTGTCCACTGAAAGTCAGGCAACACCAGAATGCACCAGACATTTAATCATCATGAAACAGTTAATAAATTTCTATTTTTACGTCACCGTTGAATAATAACTATCTCGTTCACTACACAACGACCATTTTTTGCCTCATGCGTGTCTTATCGAAAGGATTAAAGAAACTAATTCCTAAACGGAAGAAACGCGATTGGTTTAAAACGGATAACATAATAACCACGTAGGACTTGCGGTTTTTTTCCAATGCACGGATCGCAGTCGAGTATCTAGTCCTGCGTTTCTGTTACCTGGTCGAAAGGCACGTCCAGGGGGGGGAGTCCCATGGGTTCCCTCGAATCCAGTAATAATTCCCCGGGCCGACAGACCGTGAGCGCATTCTGCTTGCATTACGTGTCTGCATTCCACGTGGCCTTTGGCCCCACGGCGCTCGGCGAGCGCGGGACCTCAGGGATCGTTAAGGTAGCACCTTAACGGCCCTTTTACGAAAAGGCGCCCGAGGTGGTGTTCTCGCGCCACGCCGCCTCGTCTCTCATTATTATTCACCCCATGTCCACCGACCGCGTCTCTCTTTGTTTGCTCTTGCTGCTCTACGTATGTATATACGCAGTATTTCTACCTGTCTAACCCCGTAAGAACGGACTCCGCGGTTGCTCTCGTTACTACACGCGTCTCTCCTCCGCCTCCTCCTTCTCCACGGTGACAGACGGTGTTCGCTCTCGTTAATTCGCGTGAAACCTGAATGAAAGTGCAAGAAGGGAACCAGGTCGATTGCGTATCCGAGGACCTTACAGAAGTTGGCGAACCTACGCATCGAAGCCCGGTGCGGTTCACTCCGTGCCGAGGTTCGCAAGGACCTTGACGGCTAATGGAGAAATTCCAGTGTACGAACGTGGCCGGTTGTGATTTTTGGGACGTTGACACTATAGATGTTCACGGGGAATGGGATTTTCATTTTTTTTTTTTTTTCACCATGCGTAGATACCATTAGTGGCTACTTATATTATAAGTATGTACAGTATGTACAACATATACTATACGAATTTCAAACAAGACTATTACGTTTCGTATTGAATAATTTCATCGTTGAACGAAATGATTATTATTGATATCACCGCGGGAACAATTTGATTCGTCCTCCCTGCCAATCTACATATGATCTGGTTATCTACGCTGGTGGAACTGAGAAATAGAATTGAAATGCCATTGAATACTACTTGAGGCTGATTTGGTAAAATATCGTGAACATTTATATTATTAAGTTATCAATGGTGAAACGCGAAACGAAGATAAGAAAAATACGTACGCGGTATAGTCTCCTAGTTTTCTTCTTTTTTTTACTAAATAGAAACGTATGCCATTTCTGTTATTTCAAAAATCAGCGGTGTTGTAAAATTCCAAAATAGAATTTATCGAATAATTTCGATCGTTAAATTTTGGAGTGCCAACGAAACGGCAACTTATCCAAAAATATACAGTTCAACAAAATGGAAAGACAGAAATTACAGAACAGTCGTAAAGTTCCTCTAAACCGCCCACGTTGTTGGAAAGTGCAATCTTCTTAAATCAGATCCTGGAAATCTGAACGATATCTTATTTGATTTCGAGCCAGAATACGAGAGACGATCAATCGATTATTCCGCGGATCTTCAATCTTTTTCATCCCGTGCTCGCAGCGTGAAATTATCTTTGATTGCAACAACAGTTATTCGATCGATTACCGGTTAGAACAGCATACAAAGCATTGTTATGTAGAAACGGCGCGGCGCGGCGTCGCCTATAGACCTCATTTCCTGCACTTTTGATTGAGCCCAGTGACTTCTTCTATAGGCGCTTTTCTCGAGCGTTCCGGTAATTGGACGAGCGAAGAAGGACCCATTGTCTCTCTCTTCATCCACGGTTGCACCAAAGGAATCATAATCCCTCATTATTATTCCTGGTATTCCCCCCTTCGTCTCAATGCTCCTTCCTTCTTCTTTCCTTCTCTCCTCTTATCTCCTTACAATACGAAGATCCTCCAGGTTACCCTCCAGACTTTTCCTCGATCCTCCTCTTTTTATTCCTCGCCGCGCCGTCGTCGGCGACGTCGCCTCCAAGTTTTATCAGCGTTTGTTGAATTTATCGGCTGGAACGGTAATGAATCTAGATCGTGTCAATTTGAGAAATCCGCCGACCTTTCAGCGGTTCGTTTTCTTTAGGAATTTTAAGAATTCTCGGTGGTAGCTAGAGGTTACGTTGGGTTAGGTCTCGTTTAATTGTCGAAAAGGCTAGTTTCTACTCACGCGATGTTTCTTTGGCGTGAATCGATTTTGGTTTGTAAGTTGTTCGATCGCACTTAACCTCACTCGACGTAAAAGTACGCATATTTTGAGGTTAGATTATTCGTTTAGTAGTCACCCTCTTGGGTGCCGTTTGATCGAACGATAACGAGAAGAGGACGAATCCCGATGGAACGAGAAACACTAGCGGTTGCTTGTTCGATCGAGTTTCCAGATAATTTTATAACCGACCTACTCCAGAGATACTTTTATCTTCGTTAATTCATCCGCGTGGAAATACATGTCTCGTTTTATAAGAAGCTGAATTGTAAATCAGCGATGTTCCGTTCTTCTCGCAGTGTTCGTTCGATATCTAGAAAGAGCTGTGTTTCCAAGCAGCCGCGGTAATCGTCCAAGTGGTTCTGTGCAGACTATACGAGAGTGATGAGTAATTTTAACTCGTGCCCTCTTTTCGTCGGAATTTAATAGAGGCGAAATATAACGCCGTTCGAGCAACAAGGAAACACAGAATCGGTTCTTTAGTTCAGGCAAAAACCTCGGTTAATCCACCTGTCACCGGTGCAATTAACTATTTAACAGATTCTTTTCTTTTCTTATCATTGTTCTCGATCGATATCTAAGCCAGTCTAATTCTCACTTGAACGTTCGTTAATTAATTGAAACTCGTTAGTCGAGAGATTATTGCTTAATTTGCATGCGCGCAGTTACACACAGCAACAGAGAGTCGATCGGTTAATTAAACATGAAATGTAATACGTCTAGCCCACGTACTATACTCTCGGATAATCGTGACTTGTGTATTGCAATTTAGTTGGCCAGTAGATGCGGGGATAAACATCCGATTCCTTTAGGAGTTGTTGATTCATTCACTGTGTGCACTTGGACAGATACGCTCCGCGCGGCAATAACTTCATTATAAACCTATTTCCAAATGGCCGCCTAACGCTCTTACGATATTCATTTCCGGTAATTACCGCGGATACACCGTCGATTGAAAGTATCGAGTCGATTAACAGAAAATTATTACAATTTTCAACATATTCAAATACATCTTTCTTTACATCGAAACTATGATAACGTTCAGAAATTAATATTTGCATATCAGAGCTAGCTGTGCGTCGACGTTTCTTCACGGTTTTTCATAAAGTCCGAAACGAGAGAAATTTCAATTGAAACAGAGCAGCAAAGTAGCAATAATCGAGCGTACATTTAGATGGAAATCAGCCCCAACAAGTTGTTTCTGGTTAGTTTTTTCGCGAACGCAGAGAGGCCGGTGGAAATCAGACTTATTACTCCGGTGGACGATAGAAGGCAGAGAAAATTTGCCATGGATGAAACGGTATCAGGGAACGACTAGATCCCAGAGCACGTAATAAATATTTTTTGCGTAGTCTGTCTGTGTGTGTGTGTGCACGCGCGCGTGTTGTTCGGTGTCGCTAGGTGAAACGGATATATAGCAAAGTTAGCCGCGACTTTGCTGGCTTCGCTCCAACCTCCTACGCGGTCGATATAATCATCCGGCATCCACGACCCACGAAGAACGACCCGTGGAGACCGAACGGCGAAAAAAGAGAAACACGAGAGTGGAAAGAGGCGGACGAGAGACGATGGAACAAGTATTGGCACGATGCCGGTCGAGGAATCAATGACCCATTCCTCCATCGGTATTTTCGGTGCCTACTTGAAATAATTGCGTGCAACGGCCACGAATACACGACAAATTCGCAACCTCTACACCCTTCACGAACGTTTTTGTCGCGAGGATATCTATCTATCACCCTCCTCGCCTATCGCATCCATGATCGAGGGGAGAGACTGCGTCGTTGATTTCCTATCCCTGGATAATCCTTGATTTCTCTCTCGAACATCCTTTCTAAGTTAGACAGCATCGCGTGATCTGCCCGAGAATTGCCGGAGATGCGTTTAATGGAAGGATGTATGTAGGTTAGACGTAGAGATTGAACGTGAAACCCTCGAAAGAGGGTTTGCATGTCTTCTCTAATTTTTCTGTAATTTTTTCAACTCGCAAAAGAGACTTTGTAATGTTCGATAAGTAAATTTAGAAGTGTGTTGAAGGAGAGACGTAAAAACTGATTTATTCGTTGGACAAACCGTACAAGTTGTCCGTCGTTTATGTACCAGCGGTGTCGTAAATATTATTAGGAACAAACATCGAGCAAAGTT
The DNA here is from genome assembly GCF_001263275.1 of Habropoda laboriosa. NCBI lineage: Eukaryota > Metazoa > Arthropoda > Insecta > Hymenoptera > Apidae > Habropoda > Habropoda laboriosa. The sequence goes on along the minus strand of NW_017100254.1, from coordinate 3,897,140 downwards.
GAGCCACTTTCCACGTGAACATCTTTGCCCGATGGGAAGTTGGGCAAACTCGAAAATTCGAACAAACAGGTCCGACACAGTTTATGAACGTTTACGTGGCCCCGATTTAGGTCGGAATTCAAAGTACTTGGAAGATCGATTATGTTAGGAGGCAACCAGCAGCAGCAGCAGCAGCCAGTGCTCAAGTTGAGCAACTTTCGAACAGGAAGGCACGGCCACAAGGAGCCATGTTAGGCCATATAAGTACCGAACCGTTGTGCTCCGCTCTGCAAATATCTTTTGTAGCATATAGAATGACTCGATGCAGAATTGAATACCTTCAATCCTTTCAGCCACCGGCTGAACCTATTTAAGCTCTGTTTGGAGTGAAGATCGGTGTTCTATTTGCATCGAGGACCGTGTTCTAGAATTCATTCATCGAGATATGCTTGCAGTCGACCATGTTTAATACATTCCCCGCATTATATTTCCCTAATTTACCAAATTGGACGTGCTGAAAACGAAGGAAGTGTAATTACGAAATTCGTGTCACTGGTGCACGTTTAAATATCGCATATCCGCCGCGACGGGACAAAACCAGAGTAGCAACAGAGGCCAGACAAAAATTCCAATAGAAAAGAAAACGTTTCACACGGTATATACCACGCATGGTGAACGTTGTGTAGCACAAACGATCACATTTTCGAATTAAGATATCCGCGTTATCCGCGGAGAGATCAGAGATGGAATAAAATTGAGCATGATACTCCGTGATAATGTAATTTCATGTTGCACGTAGCGTAACGCTTAGGTACAGGTAATAAATGGTATGAGAGCGTAATGGTTGCGAATCGCGAACATACTACACTTTGGAAAGGAAGAAGAAGAAGAGAGCTTTCTTTTTTATTATCGGTGTTTTATCGAGAAGCGAGTGTATCATCCGAGATACACTCGAGAATCTCTTAATCGGAGGTAACGTAGTCAGAAAATTTCTGAACCGGACATTTTTCTTGACTGATCGAAGAGGCTGAGAAATCGGCTGCTCGGTTCGATAGCTGGCAGTGTTACGGGTTCTCTCGGTTCTCGCGGCTGGAATTCCCGGGGACACGTATTAAGTCTCGATGAGTCGAGGACCGCCGGGCCTGATGTTGGTCGCGTTGGCACGCGAAACATGAAGGAAGAGAAGCGAACAACCGGTGGAACAGAGATAGATGGAGAAAGAAGGCTCGCGGTTACGCGTGCACAGGACGAGAGAAACGGACACGTGCAGCTGCGTGAACCAGAGAGAGAGGGAAGTGGTCTTCCTTAAGAAGGGAGCACCGGCGAACCTGTTATATTCCAAGGAACCTTGCACGTATCTCTCCACCTCCCTCCCACCTTTGTAACTCTTTACCTTGTCTCATGAAAGTCTCTTTTTTTCCTCTTCTTTTCGTATCGCTCGTCTCTCTCTCTCTTTTTCTGTTTCTCTATCCTCCTCCGTTGGAGTAGACTCCCTTTTGATTGTTCTCCTTCCTTGTTCCGGTGGCAGCTCGACCGAGCACTCTGTCCTCGTCTGTCTTGTTAGTCGGTTGAGCAGACGACCGAGAGGAACCAGGATGGAATATGAAATAGCTGAATGGAAAGAGGGGTGAGCGAGAAAGGTGGGAGAATGGCGAAAGCCAGAGATTGCTGTTGCCATGTGACTGCGGACGCATCCACGACGACGACGACGACGATGAGGAGGAGGACGACGACGACGACGACGATTTTTCCAGCTAATCGGCGCACTTGCACCGGAACGATTCCTTTTTCCACGCTAGTTCTTCGGTCCCGTGGTTGTGTCGTCGCTCCTTAACGACGAGAGTTCTTAACGCGTTGTTAAAAGCGTTCCTCCGTGGTTCGTGTAGCGAAATACCACTCATGGGTGTACAGTATTCTCAATTTTCAGCTTTCGTTCGAAATTGAAACGTCTCGCAGTTTTGCTGCGATCAGTTTAGTATCTTTGTCCGATTGGTTTAGAGAAGAATAAAGAATTGGCAGTTCTTCATCTTTCGACCCGTTGAATTCCTTGCTTTACGACGCGAGACATTAACGTTCACAGTAGTGGTAACATCGGACGATAATAGTTTCCAATTAATAGCGTAATTAATACACACGCGGTTAATTAGATCGGAGAATGAACGTGAATGGTAGCTGGCAGGAATACGTAGCCATTTAATCGGGCATGATGAAAGATAGAGGAACTGGGATGCGTTCGATAAAGCCGTCGATAAACCGTCAAACCCTATATTTATGATCCACGCGCCCTTGCTTAATTACCTTTGGAAATTAATAACAACGTAACAATGGACAATCAGTGGACATGGTATGGAAACCGGTAGTAGTTGGGTATCGGTCAATGAAACGCTAATGAAACGGCATTTATTGTCTGGCGAATTGTAGGTTGCTGTTTCCAGTGTCTGTCCGCTAATTGAGTAGGATATTGCATGCCTATTTGCTTTTTGTCTTACATTTTATTAGGCACGAAACGTTTCAATACCGCACAATGGATGAACTTTTGCAATCTATCGCAACTACGAAAATTTTCACCGCCCTATAACCATTTTAAACTCTCGTAATGGGTTTAACATTCTCTCTGCTGCATAGTAAACAAATTTTGGTAATAATTAGGACATTGCACGTCTAATTGTTTTTTCTTAAAGTTTTGCAATCAATTACAGCTCCGAAAATTGCAACTAGCGTCCGTTTCAAACTAGTGCAAAGCATTCACGAAATTTTCAACCTTGAATTCGGAAGGAATTTTCCAAGCACATCCGAACCCAAAGTTTATGGCGACAAAGTAACCTGTTCTCGGGTAGATACCTGCGCGCTTAGCTGTTGCGATTCAATTTGGACCCGGGCAACAATGCAGCGTGCATTGCCGAGTTGGTGTACGTATCTTTGCCGCCTAGACGACGATCAGCCTAGCAACCGAATAAAACCGGTCTTTTTTCTCATCTGACTCAGCCGCCAGATCAGATCTTCGATCGGTTGGATCGTCCAGTTACGGTATGGCGCGGTCCAGATCTACGACTCGATTCTTCTCTCGAGTATGCACGCGAATGGTCTCTATAGAGACATTTCTATGTATATACGCGGAAAGGTCAGACCTGTTGGTCTCCTCTCCTCTAGAAAAGAGGGTTAACACTTGACGAGCAAAAAGAATCGATTTCGAACCGCTTCGTCGTACTCGACTTTCGAGTTATCCTCGAGAGTGGATTTTCCATCGATTCACAGACACTACGCTTGAGAGAAAAGTAGGAGAGCGCGCGCACGAATATTCTGTTATCAAACGTGCGTGAATTAAACGACTTAAATCGAACAATTAATTGACGCAGATAAAAATGTGGAGCAAGTATCTACCGTAAATTATGGACGCGTGCGTCGCGAGATTTTCTGTTTCTGTCACCATGAATCGTGGGGCTGTGTATCAAGAATGATTCACAATTGCACGAACGCCGCTTCGTCATGTTTATTCGATTCTGCTGGATGTAGGATTATAACGCGTATGTATATCATGGAACATAAATAGTAGCATACGTGTCAACGGTGAGCTAAGTGAGAAACTGGTGAAAATATATGTAATCGATATATTTTTACACATTATCGAGGAATTGAATCTTTTCGCTGTGCTATTCTCGGATGTAAGAATGTTCCACGAAGTATGAAAGATTTCTATAAAAGGTTCTACTCGTTGCACGATTAGTTCGCGAAGGAGACGATGTTTAATCGCGGTGACATTATTATCACGCGAGCCGGTGTAATCTTTTTTTCCAATTACTCGAGTATCTCGCTAATGACAATGAATGTATCAGCTGTTAGAGGCTACGGACATACAGAGTTAAGCTCTGCCAGCGTCCTATTGCAAGTAATAACTCGCGTAGCTATTATCTTTCTGTCATATCAATGTGATGCAACCGCGTAAGCGTATACTTAATGTAATTATTTCGTACATAGTCGGAGGTGTGCAGGCCATGGTGACGAACGCCCCGTTCGTTTAATTAAGTTATATCGATTCAAGCTGGAAACAATGTTGCTCCGCAGCGACTTATCTTCCTTCGTGTAATCCTTTCATTTACATTTAACACTCTAATTGTGTGTAATTACTTCCCGTGGACATTTCTCCGGCTAATTTGCACGATCGCTGCGCGAGATAAAGCGGTGTAAAATTCGATGCTGTTTAAGAGGAATTCGTTATTAATATTAACATTTACGTTTGGTAAATGTTCTCTCGTTTCCGCGAATCTTAGCTTACCTCGATCCTACTGCAACTTTCGTCAATAGTTAATTGATCATCCGTCGAAACTATAGTACGACAAATGAACCGAGCGTTGTGCAGCATCGAACTGTGATTAATCTCAATATGAAATCTATCGAATTCGTTTGTCCGTGTATTAATCGGTTCCGTTCTTCGCAACTTCTAATTCCGTCGGTTAGAAACGTGACAAATTTATTATGCACGTGTAAAGTGGATGAAAGTAGGGAGAAGGAAGGAGGGTGTAGTAACCTGGTCCAAATGAAATCATAGCGCAATGCTCGATCGTAGTTAGCACGAGGAGAGACACCAGTGAATTTCATCGTGAATGTCTATAGAATACCCTATCTCGGGAATATCATCATGGAAAGTATTCTAAGAATCGATAGCAGCATGAGTTCAACGTACCAACCGACACTGAACAAGGGGTTTTGCCTGATGAAATATAGCAAAGAAATGAGGCAAAGTCGAACGAACGAACGGAGTATGATCGACTCCCAGCTGGGATTCTGCCTGCTGGGATTCGAATTCGATCTTCGTCCCCGCGATACCCAAGTGGAAACTACACTGTGTTGTGTAGTTTGCCGCAGCACGAATTGTTCCCTTGTAATTTTTTCATTGCCTTCGTCAACTCGCCGGGACGGTGCACTAGAGAACCGTTTCGTTCCAGTTTCGCAAACTTATTTCGACCTCGCTGGACGTGCAATTATAGTCGAAGAAGTTATAGTTGAAACATTTTACAAGCAACGATGTAACGATAGCTGTTTGGTACGAGTTAACTTTTGAAAATTGAACTTTTCGTCGTTTCGTTTCTTCTCCGCTAGTTTCGATCAGAGATTGAAAATCTGAGAGAGGATCGCGATGTGAAATAAGTATCGCGGCGTTTCTGTACTTGAATAAATATCACCGTGTCGCGTTTTCATTTTATTATACGTTTTAACATGTGTGTATGTAAAGCGAAGCTTCGATCGTGGAATTCTGTCGGGTTGAAAAACCCAGAGAGGAGCTTCGTGTTACGTTCTCTAATTTGCTGAACGGAATATATACTCGGATGCATAAATATGTATGAACGCGTGAAACTTTTTCTTTCTCACATTTTTCATGACGTTGGACAACTGGTAACAAACGCTCTTCAAATGTGTGTACTTTCTCTGGTTATTCTTTGAAATGTGATCATATGAAACTGTTGTATCGGGTCATTCCGTAAGTCCGTATCGAAAGCGAGAAATATTTTAAGAAATTAAAGAAGAATAGAAAAATTTAGGTTTTTTTAAATCAAAATTAAAGGTTCGTTGGAAACATTGATCTAGATTCTAATATTCCACACAAAATTATGGGGATGACTTGATACACTTCGATCGTATATTTTATCGAATTGAACACACATCGAGTCGTTCAAATTTAAAATTTAAGTGTGACACGGCGATAAAATGAAATTGAAAAAAAAAAAGATTATTAATCTCTTCAGTGACACTGACACGTTACGTATAATTCTTTCGAAAATTCCAGTATTTGCTATAGAGAAAACACGAGAAACATAATCTCCCGATAAGAAAAGCACTCCAATTGCTGTCTATTTAACATGAATACAAATATAACTCCACAAAAAGTTAGATCATTTCTCCCCCGTCAAAAAGATCCTCCCTGAAGAGGCGAAAAAGACGATACATCGAGAAAAAGTACCAGAAATACTTTCCAACAAATATTCGAGCGCGATATGACGGAGTAAATTCTGCACTGACGACGAGAGGGACGGACGACAAGGTATCGAAGAGCGCAAAAGGTTAACAATTTCACGAAGAGCGTAGATCGAAAGGCAAATCTGGAAAGAATGCGGTTTGTTTGACTGGAGAGGGTTGAGAAAAAAGAAAGAGAGTGAGAGAGGAAGGTTGGGGAAATGAAGCTGGAGAGGCAGCTAGCGTTCGCCTCGACCTCGAGGCCCAGTCGCGAAGTAAAGCAGGAGCGGGTTAAGCCAGACCGGAGTGGAAGCATTGTCGGCCCCGCAAAATACCTACAATCGATAGCGTTCGAGTTCGATCCTCGAGTACGGTCGGCGAGTCAAAGCGGCTTGCAGCGGCGGAGGATGCGTGGAATGCAATGGGCGCGCCCTGAGGTGGCGTTCTCTCCTCTCCTCTCCTCTCCTTTTCTCTCTCTCCTCTCCTCCTCTCCTGATGCTTCTTCCTCCGTTTCTTCTAGCCGCTTTTTTTTCGCCTCCGCCTCCTCACCTCCGTCTCGTCGTATTCTACAATTTTACCCACCATGATGGACCTGTTGGAGCTTTCACGAAGGAAACGTGGTTTTTTTCGATCGTTAGAAATGAATTTTAAGTTTGTTGTAGGATTTCGGGTAGATTTAGGTATTCTACAATGTTTTTTAACACTTTGCGTATTTTTGTGGTGGTGTTAGAGCAAGTAGTCGAAACAAGTTTTAGAAGATTTATGAAATTTGGTTTATTTAAGAGAAATTAGGCAGCAAGTATGAGCTTTGACAATAGAATTGGAAACATATCAAGAAGTGGAGATAATTATGAAAATAAATTATTTAAAATTTTGTTACAAAATAAAGAAATTTTAATTTTTGTAATTTTGCAAAACAAGCAGTGATATGGAGCTCTGGTTTCTGAGGACAGGTGTGGCAGTAGGCGCGCGTTTCTCGTCTTACTCCTGTATCTCTCCGTTGGAACGTACTGCACAGTCTTTTTCTGTTCCTGCGCGAACTATGTGGAGCTTATTGTTTAACATACTTTCTTCGTATGAAATTGAAGGTTGCACTCTAGATAAACAGTCTTGTTAAAAATTTTCTACTAATTGGTCAACTAATTGTTTCACAAATTTCAAATATGTTAGTGGTTTCTGTTTCTTTTTTTATGGTTTTATACGTAACGCACATTTTCATACCCAAAAACTAACTTTCTCCACCGCGTTAAAAGATCATGCCGCCATAGTGACGACTTTCGACTTTGAAGACAAATTTTAGATACCACAGTGGCGACATTCGATTTCAAAGGGTTAACGAACAATATATCTTCAATTCCTTGTAACATCTTGATAAGAAACATTTTCGAATTTTTAAATTATACTCGTTTACAGCAAAAATCCACGAAACAGATATTAAATCCATAATTTCTTCCTTGAAAACTCCCAAATTCAAATTGAAAATAGTCGGACAGGTAAATAATTAGGAACGACGGGGCATTTTGGAAATACAAGCCGATACAAAAGACACTTTTACTTTTCATCGTCGTTACTACCTCTGCCACTTTCGTTCCTCTATCTGCTCCGCGATTCGGAAGCTTGGTTATCGCGAAGAAACATGTAGCAGTCAGCATTTGGTATCGTTTCTGTACGCATACCGCGCATAACTACGTTGTTTATAAAGGTTTGTCCCCAGAGCGTAATAAATAGTCTGTCTGGCGAGTTCTGGTCGTTCGTAAGTAGGGTGGGAGGGGTAGAAGAGTTCTGTGGCCCTGAGGAAAATTTTCATCAAGAACTGCGAATTCCCCTTGTCTTGGACCCCCCGCTCTCTTCCTCCTTTCCGTCTGCTCGGCACTAACGCATAAGAATTAAGTTAGTTGCTCGACTGCTTTGACGATCGTTCGTACGGTTAAGTTTCACGGCCGTGGCTAATTCTCCCGCGGGATGAAGGGAGGCTTTGCACGATCTCGATTCAGCCCCGGGATCCTCGCTTCTGATTCTTGCGAATTAGCTAAATCTAATTCGCCTCGCTTTAATCAAACTGATTTTCGAGTTAGCGGCTAATTAAGCGACGGACATGTGGACACATGGACGTGGACAAGTGAAGTTAGTCAGAATGAAAGAGAGAAAGAAAAAATGTCGGTGCAAATATGTATTCGTTATCGTCTCATTTCCAAGCGATAGTAATATCGTTATTGGAAGTCAAGGAGCAGTACGGTATCTTACGTTAAATGTAAAACATTTGAGTATCTGTTCGCGAGTATACTCTCGAGTAATTATTACAAATAAGAGATCAACTTATTGACAGAACTGAACATTTGTGCAGACGATTCGAGCGGGAATAGAAAAGTTACACTGTAAATTATTCTGAGAAATTGCAAAAAATTGCAACACCTTAAAAATGAAATTGGACAAATCGGAAATTTGCATATATTGTTTTGGGGTATTGAAAGAGAAAAGTGATTAAAATTTGGTTGAAAAAGGTATTATTCATTTAAAAAAGAGAACCCAATTTCTAGGTGTTGCAATTTTTCATGCACTGTTTAGTATTCAGTCAAATTTCTTTCTTACGACATTTTCAAAGTTTACAATCATTCATCGGCATAAGCTAATTGCACAGAATTCTTGGAGCACACTTACGGCTTTGTACCGTTGGAAATCGTCTCGTTTCGAATTTAATACAACTAGTTACGAAAAATTATCGCGTGAAGGTAAAAGGCAACACGGTAATTAACCAAAACTAATTTCGAAATATCAGGTTTATTAGAGGAGAGAATTTGAAACTCGGCGGCTTTAAACAAAATTCGTTCCAGATTAACTCGTTTACGGCTCATCCGTTTCCGTGCAAAACCCTTTCCGCGTAGATTAATCACACGTTGAAGCCGACACTGACTCGACCACGTATTATCCTTCAACATCTTAATCAATTTTACTCTCCATGTCGGTTATTATATCTTCTGGAAATCCAAAATTCATAAAGAAAATCAACGAGTCGGTTTTTTTCATTATAGAAATGTTTTTTTCATGCATTGTTAGCACTGAACGAATCTGATTCCTCTTCAATATTCATGCGGTATTAAACCCTCCTGTTCACCGGTATGTAGTTCATACCCATTATACTGTATTACGTGCTATAAATTGTAACAGATAAAAGATAATCTTAGTTTAAAAATGGAACGTTCTAATTTAACGTATTTCTCTTATTTAATATATTTTTCTAATTTAATCTATTTTCTAATTTAGTATATTTTTTTAATTGAATGTATTTTCCAAATATTCCTTCGAAATTGAAGAATTTTCATTATCAACCAGGGTCGAATAATTTATCGCCGGGAATTGCATCGGTTGGAAAGTTTGTGTACGGTAAAGCAGAATTACTCTTCTAACAGCGATTTCCGCGTGTTATTCTCAACCTACGTTGGCTCGATGAAATAAAATAGGCTTAAAGTTGGATCGGAGTATACCTGCCTAGGACAAATGCCGCAATATTAGCTCGTGTGCACGAGAGCTGTACCTAAACCTCCTATTTTATTGCATTACCATTTCTATTTTATTAAGATACCCGAAGTAAATGCAAACTCGATAATAGAATTAGCTCCAGTACTTGCAATATTTAAATGAGAAAAATATTAGAAATAGCACGTTTCGTCGTATCGGTGCTTCATATTAAATCCTTAGTAGATATTGCAAATTTGAAGATATGCATATGCATGTATATAATATATTATATATAGAGGCGAGGGAAGAGTGAGAGTCTGATGGTTTTGTACGGTGGATAATGAGAGGCAAGAGGGACTCCAATAGATATGGTATTTTATATTCTTCGCCATGACTCGAGCCGTCTGGACAGGACATAGAGGCATCGCGTGTGTGGATAATTGAGGACCCTTGGAATGGTATTGTGGTCTCGTAGGTAGGCTAGGATGCGTTATTCATCAGTATTTGAGAACAGCCCTTGCACACTCTGCACAAGTTTTTTTCCCGAATGCCTGTGTCATAGCGGTATGAATCTTTCAAATTCCGACTTCCACTTGTTGGTACAGGAAATTCAAATACCAGTCTTACGACAAATTTCATTTTTTTTTTTTTTTTTTTTATTTAACCTGTTAATCTTACTTTAGACGAGTTAACTCTTCGTTAGTTAGTCAGTAATTAGTAACTATTTAATTTTTAACATTTGAGGTCTTTGGGTCGCAAATGACCCGATGTATGCGAAATTCGTATTTTTAATCAACGAACAGTACCAATTATTATTATTATCATTCCTACGCATTTTTAATTACAGGGAGATTTTAATTAACTAGGAAAATTTAATTTCTGTTTGAAAGATGAACACGGCTAACAGGTTTCCCGAAAGGAGCACCGTTTACGATTACCGGATATTGTTTATATTTGTTAATAAGAAAGAAATCGGCGGGGTTGTGATTTAGGTGAGCAGCAGGATATAGATAACTCTCCCCTACTTATTAATGAAATTGGCTTAACTGATGGTTCGTGCAAGTGAAGCTGATGGATACATGGTTTTAATAGCAAGCGGTGCTTTTCATTCGTTCTTATTCCATTTGAATTAGCATACGCATATCCCGACAGTTAAACGTCGTTTAGCACTTAAACGACGTCCTTGAATTGTAACACCAGCTCTTCCGTTTGATCAAACGATCTTACATTCAAATTATCGTCTTAGATGTCACCTTGGACCTAAAACCTAAACGAGTTTAAGTATCCTTATTAGCCTGGTAATCTCGATTCTCTTGCTACTTTTGCTTGTGGGACGAATTGAAACGGTGCCGCGCGCGTCCACTTCACAACCACTTCTCTGTTCTTCCACCCGTAAGGATAAAAATATCGCTGATTCGTGAACGGATAGTAAATTGCACGTATAAGTAGTTACGACAGTTTAGGAACTTAACGTTAAACTGCTTGAAGCAACACTGACAACCTGTCGTTACTAGAAATAAGCCACTCGGAAGCCAAATACGATTAACTCCACTTGTTTTCATATTCTTCTAATTTTAGCTATCGAATTTAAGAAATTTCATTTCACGGAGTTAATCGACGGTGTTGAAGTGGCCCAAATTTTTATCAATCCTATTTTAGATCGTAGGAATGTTAGGTTGGAAATAGGTATTCGATAAAATTTATAATAGTAACGAATACAGTAGAGCTGGGGTGGCCAGGCTACGCTACCTTTGGAAGTCACATTTCAGGAAGGAATATTTGAAAGAGCCATTTACTTATCCTTCATAACAAAACGAACAATGAGAAACTGAAAAATATCACTTTGTAACAAAAAATGAAACGAAGTAATTACTTTTGGGCATTGATCAGTTTTAGTTTACCATATTTCATACATATGTACATTTTATTTGCACAAGAGCCGCGCTATGGCCACCTCTGCAGTAGTCTCGATTATGCGAGGTGATGTGGATCGGGCCTACTTGGGATAATCGAAAACTCAGATAACACGGAAGGGATAATAAAGAGTTAATTGAACTTAAATACACGTGTAATATTACATTATCGAAATGTTTTTAAGACCGAAGACTCGATAATACTCTATTACTCTAGCGTACTTTACTCTCAACTTTCAATACTCTCTCTATAACTCTCGCTCGGTGATTTTCGCTCTCTGACTTTTCTCCATGACTACTTCGCCACCTTTGACACCCTGTTCTATTCTTTCACCCGTTCATTCTCTATTTCTCCGGTTCTTTCACTCTACGCGGACATTTTCAAAACTCATTCGGTCAAGTCTACTCAAATCTTTGGGTGGTCATGCACTCTCACGCTCTCGTTCCAAACACTTTTCATTCACACCTTTATCGCCCCAGCTCAAGTATTCTATCGCACGTCTATCTCTCTGGACCACTCTTCGTTCGCGCGTCCATCTTTCCGGTCTAAACACTCGCTTAACCCTTTCGTTACTAAGGGTGACTATCGTCGGCGGACATCGAACGCTCGCTGCATCCTAAGGATGACTATAGTCACCGAAACACCGATCGCGGTGATAAAACTGTGTTATTGCACAATTTTTAAATTTCACTATTCTGACGTGCATTCATAGGCTTGCCGTATTTTTTCAGAAGGCAAAATTTGTTGAAAAGTACACTTTTCTCAAGCCTTGTCTTGGTGTCCCGGTTTTCTGACCTCTTAATTTTTAAAGAGCTCTACTTTAAAAATTGAGAGGTCGGAGGACCGGGACACCGGGACAAGGGTTGAAAACCGGGATATATGGTAACCCTAATAAAGACCAATAAAAATGAATTTGCGTAATACGACAAAGTAGTAGATCTTACTCTGCGCTAAAATGTAAGCTCGCGGTTCAACTGTCTCGTACGGCTTCCGACACTTCCCTAACGAAAGGGTTAAATACTCATAATTCTGACCTATAATTCGCGTTATCGCATTATTATAAAAGCATTACCGCGACGTCCATCTTGTGCAATCTCTCGTTTCTCGTCTATAATGACGTCAGTTTTAGAAAGGTAACCTGTTTCACGTTGGGGTGGCAGTGTCGTTCCATACTAAGGTAGCGTAGTCGTCTAACCTAGGGTAGGAAGAATCGCGATGAAACTTTATCCGAGGGTGATTCGTGCTGGTCGGATCGAAGAGGAGATGTAACGATAGTAATAGGACGAGACGATGTGTTTCAGGTGAGGAAAGTGTGCGGCCGTTCGGAGTTGCAACCATCGACGAGCGAGGGAACCGTTACGGATGCAGCTGGAACGGTGAAATCAACGTCGTCGGCTGGTCTCGAGATCCACGCAGCTGCACCGCCTGCCACGCATCGAACATTACCGACGCAGTTGCACGTGCAGCTGGGTAATTTCTTGGCCAGCGTTGTCAGGTCTCGGACCTTCTATGGCACCCTGGCCGACACGATCTGCGAGGAGTATCCGGACAAACGATGCTGGAACGGAGAGCGCGTCGACGAGTGAGTACACACGCCATTTTCTTATCGCACTTTTGTAACTGTCTATTACCGGTCGAACTGACCAATTATCGACCATGTGAGAGTACCCCTTTGCCTACTTGGTACACGTTACTGGAACTTTTGGGGAAAGGGGTGCCCTCTTTGCAATTTTTCAAGGTTTTCCATTTTTCGCAATTTTTCCAATTTCCCAAGATTTGCCTCTTTTTACAATTTTCCAAATTTCCCAAGATTTTCAATTTTTCGCAATTTTTCAAATTTCCCAAGGTTTGCCTCTTTTTACAATTTTCCAAATTTCCCAAGGTTTGCCTCTTTTTACAATTTTCCAAATTTCCCAAGGTTTGCCTTTCTTGCAAGTTTCCAAGGTTTGCCTTCTTCTACAGTTATCCAAGGCCTCTTTTTACAATTTTCCAAATTTCCCAAGGTTTTCAATTTTTCGCAATTTTCCAAATTTCCCAAGGTTTGCCTCTGTTTACAATTTTCCGAATTTCCCAAGGTTTTCCATTTTTCGCAATTTTTCAAGGTTTGCCTTCTTCTACAGTTATCCAAAGTTTGCCTTTCTTTGCAATTTTCCAAATTTTCCAAGATTTGCTTTCTTCTGCAATTTTCCAAGGTTTGCCTTCTTCTGCAATTTTCCAGGGTTTATCTTTTTATACAAGTTTGCAATTTTCCTTTTGAAAAGGAAAACTATCATTGATCGTCCATCGAGTGATAAGGCTATGGTTTCACGTCTTCTAAATAGGATTTCTGCAGATACTGCTTGGTAAAAGTAGATGTGTATTGTTCGACTTGTTATTGTATCATTATCTTCTGTAGCTTTTTACCACTCTTATCTTCACTGGTATAACATTGATACTAATGAACGAGAGAATTAAACAATAATAAAATGTGATATATTCGGACTTGTTGAGTAATTTAACTATCTTCTAGAACTATAGGAATACACTGAGTTATTTAAAAATGAATTACAAGAGGTTGTAAGGTGATTGTTAACCCTTGTAAACATCATTAATATGTATTAGACATTGAGTTGAAGCTAAATTAAATTTCAGCCCTAATGATACACTTGTCACCTGTTAATCTTAAATAATTTGAGAAATACCTTTTCACTTTTATCTCTGTCTCAATTAGAAACAGAGATACGATGCTTTAAATTCTTCCTAAATTTCGCTACGAACTTTCCAGACAGCCCAATACTTACCAATTTCTCTTACTTTAACACAGTACTAAACCAGTAAGCACCTGAGCCTTAGATGCGCAGTCAGCGAAAGAAATCCCAAGTGAAAGGGTTAAAACGAAGAAATACAAAGAAAATTTCTGGGGAAAATTCGCGGAATAGTTGATTGCAATATCAGACAGACTCGACGAGCGGAGTTAAACGAGAAACGGTCGCAATTTCTATTAGAGAATCGGGTTAAAGTCGCGGTCGATACTACAGGGGAAACTGGACGAACAATCGGGAAACGCTTCTTTTGAAATCCAAAGTCTGGTCACGGGATGTAAAATGTCCCTCGCTCCTTCCTTCGCTTTCCACTTCTGACGCGGCTTATTTTTCCCTGATGTGTCTACCGAGCCGATTCTCTCTATCTGAGCTCGAGTTTGAAACCGTACACCGGCGCATCGCACAGATTGAGAATCGAGGCAGAAAAGGGAGGGAGAAAAAGATAGGGACAAAGAGAGATAGAGAATTTTCATGCACTGTGTCAATGTCATTCAGAGAAACAGCAATCCGGATATCACGAGTGACAAGCATGAATATCAAGCATGTGCAAATTCGGAACAGGAAGCTGTCAACCGAGTGCAGAGAGAAGCGTGGGAGAAACGTAGAAGCCACTACAATATTTCACCATCGACAAAGTAAATTTTTCCCGGTACATATACATGCTGATTCTCCTCTGACAAAAAAAAAAAAAGATAAAACGAAACGTCGAACGACAGAGAGAGAAAAAAAGGGTGGACATAATGCTAGCGTGTTTTTAATCTATACAACGTTTCGATTAATATACCAGGCGAGAGGATGAATAGGAGTGAAAAGGAAGCTCGATTGGAATAATAACCGTGGGAACTGATGCGTAAAAAATTGTCAAATCCGGCACATCTCGTAACGGTGTAATCAGAACGCGGAATCGTTTGATATACACAACTGCTGCGCGGTAAATTCCGTTTGCGATTAATAGAAATCATTGGAGGCGACGATTTCTACTTGGCGAATATTAATAACGCGTAGGATCGTGTTAAAAGCCGGCGTTTGAAATAAAAATTGTTTCGTTGTCCTCGTTATTCGCTAATTGGAACACGAGACGCTTAACGAACGCGTTAAACGTCAAGAATTTCCGATGTAGTTTTAAATAAATATTCATTGTTCGCAATATTCTACGACCGTCCCCGTTTGACGGAAACTTCGAAGCTTCGCGATGAATGTTAAGTGTTTTCGAGTCATTTTGCCGGTAGCGTTGTCATTTTCAAGTCCGATGTTGTCGTTTAAAACACGATAAATCGTTGCACGTTTGTAGAAGCGAGTTTTAAACCCGAAGATAAACCTTCGCGGTTACGTTACTGTAAACAAACATAATGGAAAACGATAGATATTCTCTGTTATTTCTCGAGTAATAGTTGGCTCCCGCTATGTGCCTATAAAGTTGGAAAAGAAAAACAGCGGGTATAAAATGGAAGGACAAGGGAGATATGTAGGTAGGTAGTAGAAAGTTTGATAGGAAGAAAAACTGTTCTGTAAACAGTCGCGGTTAAACTAGGGAAATAAACGAAGGAAATGGTTTATCACGCGTATACGCTTCCTATGCTATTAATATAAACGTTGCAATTAATTCAGCGAGAAAAGGAAACACGGTGTAATTTATTTGAAGCATATTTAACGAGAGGAGAAGAAAAAGAAGGAAAGAAAGATCAGAAGGCTTCGTCCGGCACGCATCAAGACGTGACGGATATTTGTTTATTAAACGAGGACATTTGAAACGCTATGACTCATATTGGGTGCAATTTCTTATCGTATAATGTTCGCGAAGGAATATCACCCAGCTGAAAAGTTAAAAGCTGCGGTGACGTATGACGAACGCTGTACGATTAAATTATAGATTATATTGCTCGTCGTACACTACTGGCGAGAGGTTTAAAGAAAATTTGGCAACACTAAACTATCTAGCAGTTGCAAAAGACTTAAGAAATTAACTCTAGTGCGTTCTTTCGTTCGAACGTACATTTAAGGTCTTTGGGTCAAAATAGACTCAATTATGCAAAAGTTATTAAAAAAGTATGACCGTACTTGGGTTAATAAATTCTAGTTACACTGAAAAAGATTGATACTTCATTGGATACTATTTACGTGTTTAATAATCATCTGAATTATCGTAATTTATATTATTAAACATTTCTCAAACGTTCTTTTATCATCGTCCATTATATCACAAATATTCGAATACATATTTCGAAATTGGCGCCATTCCGCGCCGACGAGTTCCACGCGGAAAATCTATAAACCACCGAAACGCATAAATTCTGATTATCCCTCGGTGCGCGTATAAACTCTTTCTTAGCCTGTTAACGAAAAAGTGGGTCAAAAATCGATCGGAAAGAGTTCATAAGAATATATCGTAAAGCGCATTGAGGAGAGAAATGTGGGCGTAGGAGGGGAGTAGCGGTATAATTTGATGAAGGAAGAGGGGTGGGAGAGCGAAAGAGCGAAAAATAGCAGAGGGAACATTGGGACATGGTGACCTCGTAGCCGAGGTGTTTGGCCAGATTCGCGGTGAACGCATCGGGTCCTTTGGCTCGGTCGTTCGTGCTTCTTTCTACACGTACGAATACATGTAGGATTAATGTGTATGCATATGTGCACCGAGAGAAAGAGAGAGAGAGAGAGAGAGATGAAAGTAAGCGACGTCGTGGCGCCCGTTTGCTCTCGCTGCCAGACTCTTTGGCGGCTTGGCGTCTTGACGTCCCACAGGCTACTTCGATCCTCTCTCTCTCTCTCTCTCTCTCTGTCATCTCTTCTGCTCTCTTATTTCCATCGCGCGCCAGACTGCAGCGTCCACAGAGTCGCATTGCGTCGTGTTTTGTTTCGACTTTCCGCTCGTTCTCACTCGCGCAAACGTCGCCGATGACCATGGAAGCGAGCCTTCGATGTTCATTCGATTCCTATCGTTTGTCCTCACGGTATTACACGTCCATCCGCTGCTCCTGCGCGTGCATGAACTCCCTTCGCGAGAACCTAGGCTAAAGTTTAATTCGCGATCGAGTATTATCGTTCTCGCTGATTGTCCTAACAATTACCCACTGCTGTTAACATCGTTATCTCGTCTTTACCGACATTCCTCTTCATGTCCCTTTTAATTGTCGCGTGTCTGCTTTGGATACGAATGGTGTGTTTTTATTCGACGTTGATTTTTCACCGCTTCACGAGTGATCTTCCTGTGGAAAGAATTGATTCCTTATGTTCTACCTAGCTTTCGGAAGAATGTACCAGTTGGACGGAAAGATTTGCTCGTTTAACATGCACAACGTGTCCTCCAGTCTCCTATTTTCGACGTTCCATTACGTAGCCACCAATTTCGCGCATCTTATTGTTCTATTTTCCGCTTTCGTTGACCTTGTTACAAGCGTATCTTTTTGTCGGTCCACTGTTCCACTTGCCACACATTTATTGATGGCCTTTTCTCGTTCGTGTTACCCCACTGCATCCAATCACCATCTCCGCAATGCAGTATATTTGTATATTCTATCGATGAATATCCGTAACAAGTTCTTTCTACCTCCTTTAAAAGACTCGGAGTATTTATTTAAAAAATCTGGATGAAGCTTAGTGCTTGATTACCGGGGTACTTCATTATTTAAAGTGTTAATTAACCTTTGGATGCCGGGTCACAGGTGACCCAGCTTTTTCAACCGACCTTCGAAACAGAGTTACGACAATATCTTTATTATTTTAACTATAATACATTTGTACAATTTTAAATAATATAAAGCCTGGAAAAATGAAAAAATGTGACTCTGCTTGCGTAGGAGAAAGATTTTAATTTTGGGTCACATTTGACCCAGAAGCTGTCTGACACGCGATCTTTTACTGTCTATTATTTGATTACAAATCTGGTTCATCCCAGTCTTCACCATATCAACGATCACTATTCACATTACTGAATGATCTAACGAAATGAAAATATCAGAACGAACCGAGTAAAAGACTCTATACACTTTCTACTTCGCCACGAGCCTTACAAAGTAGCAGAAGTTTATGCTAAGGAAACGAAGGTAACGACAGACTTTTCACTTGAACATTTTTTCCCCAAAGATTAATCAGTCGCGCCACACGACATGTCACGACAAAATAGCCATAATGAATCGGATTAATTTTATCAATCGTCTACCCATAAGAGCAAACTAGTCGGTGAGCAAGCGACACACACCCGTCAGCAGGGTTCCTCCGTGTGTTGTGCCTTTTTGCTCGTACATCGTCCACGTTTTGCTTTTCTCGCCTCTTTTCCACAGTCTATTTCA
>NW_017100254.1:3876112-3878730 GCF_001263275.1 Habropoda laboriosa | reverse complement strand
CCATTACTCATCCTCACTTTCTAGATCTTTTCCATTAAAATGCTGTACATACGACGCCCGGTCGACACGTATATCCTTGCCGCGGCCAGTTTTCTTGTCGCGGTTCTTCTACGGACTTTCCAGACCCTTCCGCCCGATTACAGGCCCGACAGTGTAAGTTTTTAATTGAACCCGGCAGACAGACGATTTAATAGGAACAGCTTAACGATGGAAGTTTGACGCGAGACCCAGCCAGAGAGTCCTGTCGAATCAAACGATCCTCCTGCTGGTTTGCATTTTTCATGCAAATCACCGGCGACGACGACCACGCTATTCCAATCTCGATTATAGATAATAATTGTTGTTGGCGCCAAACTATGTCGCGTTTAATCATCTTCCGTATCTAAAAGGATCTACGACTTCCTTCGTCTCTGAATTAATAACCGCTTGAGAGGCTGTGGTATCGATTTTCTTATCGATTTAACGCCACTTACACCGGAAATAGTGGAGTGCTCGCTAAGATTCATATAGTGTTCTTAAATTTTACGCCAGTTAGATTAGTAATTTAGTTGAAGTTGTGGGAAACTTGATTTATTACACGTGTAGATCGTGGTGTTGATGTCCAAAGATGTGGTATATGTTGTAATTTCTCTTCTGAAATTGTAGATTATTGGAACATGGTGTTTGATTTTGTAATAGAAACCTTGGGAAATCTGTTTCTAATGCAATAATCACGAGGCATTATGTTTCGACGTAATATTCGTTGAAATAGACGTAGGCATTCATACGTCTATGCGAATGTATCGCACTTAATTAACAGTCGTTCGCAGTCAATTGCATCTCTATGCAAATTTCTTCTTAAATGCTACCTCTGTATCAATCGTACGAATTACCAAATAGCCATCTTCAAATTTATTCCAACAACGAGAGCAATATTACTATTGTTATTATCGCAGTATTTCCATTCAATTTTGATAAAAGCTTCGAAAGTTGGTAGCACAGGGAAAAGAAAGGTAGCGGTGAGCATTTTGAGTATTGATCCAAAACACAGCTACCACCTGAAAATCAATAAGCACACCTGTAACGTAGACGACGGAAACCTAAAAAAGTTCGTGGGAGTGAACGAGAGTCGAAGGATATTTCTCAGGAAATTCACGAAAAAAAAGCAGAAAAAGAAAAATTGTTCGAAAGAGATACAACGGTGTTTCCTATGTCGGTAAGAGCGAGAAGGAGAAGTGAGAAATGAAAAATTGCTTGTCAAAATTCTTTTCATTTCTCGCGTAGAATTTACGGCTTATTTTTCTCGCTGACGTATTTTCCTGTCAACAGCTCGCGAGACATCGCGTTCGAAAATATCTTTTCCCATTTTCTGATCCGTTTCTGTTTTTGTCAATTTTCTTCCGTCCTGTTGGTAAAGAAGAAAAAACGAACGTTTCTCCGTTTTTGTCAATTTCGTTTCGTCGTGTTAATAGAAATAAAAATAAAATGTGTAGGAAAGGTGAGAAACCTGAGATATTAACGAAATATAAGCGCATGAACATCGATGAAATACAAGACACAACGCCACCACCCCTGTCTTTATCGAGCTTCGTTCTCCCCGAATCTGGGAATCGAGACCACGATTCGCGCGATATTTTTGCCCTCGTCGATCGAAAAATTGTGTCGGTAACACCTTCCCAACAATTCGTGGCGGGAAAGAAAAATGGTTTATTGTCACGTTAACCTGTGCATTCCTTCGTTTCAATTCTGTCTACCGACTTGAGTTTCATTCGACGGATTATTTGTACAACGTCTGCGTGCAAGACGTTGTTTCTTATGCGTGCCGGGAATTTATTTGGCCGATGATAATAATTGTTCGTTAGCGCTAACGAATGTTCCTCGATCGAATTAAGTGCGTATGACTAACGGCGGAGATATGCAGAAGGACAAATTCAGAGTTGCAATAGGAATAGTATTATGCAGTTATTTATGAAACGTGCATAATACGGTGCTAAGAAAATAATATACGAGTTTGATGTAAACGAGTGTATATATGTAGCATGTACACTCGGGTTCGTAATTATTAGGACAATTAGTGAATGTGAGAGATAGTGGAATGTACTAAATTCTAGTAAATTTTAGTAGAATGTATTGAAATCTACTGTATTCTACTGAATTAATGTGAAATGAACATGAAGCATACTGAAATTTACTAAATTTTACTATAATTCTTCTGAAATCTGCTGAATTCTATTTAAATCTACTGTGCTCTATTGAATTAATATCTATTGAAATCTTTTGGAACTTAAGGAAATCTATTAAATTTTAGTAAATGCTTTTGAAATCTGCTAAAATCTACTTACTGAATACGAAGCAAGCCTCTCTGCCATTACAAACTTAACGTTCAAGTATTTAACACACAAAAGGCATTTCAAAATTATTAAGATCGTAAAAAAAAATTATTCGTTCTCCAGTTTCACTTGCACTACTATTTCCACCCCACCCTGTATATTACAAGTACTCATCCCCGCAACTAAAAGTATTCAGAACGATTCGTTCGACAATTCCTCTCAAATCCGCGAAAGATACAATATTCACATCTTACGATACAATTTTTGCCGCAAGAAAACCACTTGCATAAACAATCGCCTTTTCTCGAG
>NW_017100254.1:3875671-3876084 GCF_001263275.1 Habropoda laboriosa | reverse complement strand
GGAAACCTTACGTCCAGAGAACCACGCATCTTTTCCACCGAATTCGCCACCTCGGATTCAAAATCACGCGAAAAACGCACCGTTGTTCCTCACTCGACAAACATTACACGCAGTTTTGCACGTCGAGAATTGCAGATTTTGCGCGAAAAAGGGTTGACGGAGGGAGGATAGCTCTCGGGGAAGTCCGGAAGTATTGGGGAAAGGTGGGCAGGAGGGTTGAAAAGGAGAGAGAACTGCGGAGAGAAGATCGAATCGAATTACCGTGAAGGGCGAGAAAGGCGGTTTCACTTTTCCCTCGATTGGCTACGAGGATTGAATCGTGTGGAAGCTCGAGGCTTCCTAGACGGATCGAATCTCATTTAGATTTCCACCGTGAGATAGTAAATGTCGGGCTTGAGCTTCTCTGGAGTCTC
>NW_017100254.1:3844609-3875631 GCF_001263275.1 Habropoda laboriosa | reverse complement strand
TCCAGTCCAGCTTGTCGAGTCTCCCGGACTAGTTTCTCGCTCGGCGAGAGCTAGGCTTTCCCAGTGGAACAGGTGGCGTTCCCTAATTTTCTTTATTCAGACGGCTGCCGTTTAAACTCCTCCTCTCGGAAACTCGCGCGTATTGTCTCTCTGGCCTCTTCTTCCTCTTTCCAGCCTCCCCCTGCCGTCGTAAATGATTAAATAACGAGCAACTGAAACCTGAAAAATACTTGAAAAGCAATTTAATTTCGCCGACTTAATATCGCGTAAATTGCTCGGGTAGTTAACCCTTCGGTGCAGTTTTTCTTCGAATTTAATGGAACACTTTGTATGATTGAAGAATTATGGAAAATAATTTTTAATACCTATCCTATTTTCTTGTATCTTTTTATTTGAAGATAGGGTTTATTGCTAAACGACTGCAATATTTATAGAACGACTCCGAGTAACAATTTTTAAAATACTCTAGCGTAATAACACTGGAAAGATCAAATTTTGCAATAATGGCATACAAAGATGGTAAGACAGAAGATGCACAGTTTAGCGAAATATTGAAATTTAATTTAATTTAACCCTCTACAACCCGATTTTTCTTTGCAGCTGATTAGAATTTCACATTTTTCAAAATATTGAAGAGTAGAAATTAATAACACAACACAAGACGTGTAAAATATAAATACACAGATACGTAACTGTCACATGGCATTGTAGATAGTTACCTAATTACGGTTGACACGATTCGAAATTTTTCCAAGTAGCAACACGACGAATCCAAGAATTAAAACGAAATTTTACCCTAATTCAATGGCTAGATTGAAATTATCAAGCGCATAAAACCACAGCAAAAGATAATCGCACACTTACATCTTCAAACTTAATTGCTCAGGCTGTTCCACTAATTTATACGACCGCCTGAAAACGTCTGCTTCCGCAACACACGGAAAGTACCGAATCTCACGGAACACGCGTGAATCTTCATTAGTCATCGACACGTGAAACATTTATAACTCGCTTTTTCCTTCGCACCTTGGCGAACAACCTTACGAATACGTAATGCCTGGGTGCATTATCTCGTTCGGTGCTTCCGATGATTTATGCACAACCTCTCGTGACTAAGTTTTATCCGGCGCAATTCGTGCCGGATGATAATTACAAAGCGCGATTTAACTGGTTACGAACGAGAACGACCGGAGTAACGAAAGAATTCGTGAATTTCCTTTTCTCTGAATAATTCCTCTCACCTGTGCGAGAGCTGGTCGTTGCCTATGGATCGAAACTGTTCGATATTTCACAGAGATAACGGTGATACAGCGGCTTCGAAGACAAGAGACGGCACGCGCGATCAGATTTTGCATTTTCGTGGAAATTCATTGGGAAAACTTCTCGAGAAACGACTCTACTTCCGTGCACTGGCCGCGCCGCCTGAGCCCTTTTCAATGAATGCGCCGCTAATTCTTTACGCGTTGAAATTTTTTTTCGAGTTCCCCGATGAATAGACTGCTGATTTTCCTCTTATCGAATACTTTTCGAGAGCGCGGATGAACGTGTTTGTTAAAAGCTAAGACTTTAATTTCCTCGGACTTTTTTTTTTAGAGAGCCTCGGGTTCGCTGATAAAAGCACGATTTCTTGAGAATTTTGAAGTGAGTTGATGTGTAATCTGGGAATACTTGAGGTAGACTGTGCTTTTCTTTTTATTCTCTGTATTTTTTAACTCTGTCAAATTGGGGATTTAGCTGAGACCTTGATTTACTCGAATTTTTTCCTCTAAAGCTTTGTATTCGCTGATGAAAGCGTGTTCCGTTGAGAATTTTAAAGTGAGTTGATGTGTAATTTAAAAGGACTTGAGTTCCACTGTCTTTTTTATCAAATTAGGGATACAATAGAAGCTTTTTCCCCAAATTTACATCTATCAAATTCGAAACACGATGTTGCCTTCCATAATTTTCCAGAAAATAAATGCACACCAGATAACACTATAAAAAATTCCAAGTGTACACCTGAGTGTAAACGGCACAGCTGGAGGAATACAGCAGACGAGATGCGTTTTATCAGCATTTCCCGAACAATATTTCACGGACATGCATTTCGGCAAATAAATAACGCGGGGGTAACTTTGAAATAGGGCAGGAGATAATTTTTTTTCCCGTACACGCCGCTTCCTCCCTGTGAAAACGAACGTGCTGCACGCGTGTTTCCACTACTATGTTTCTAGCGTAAAAATATTTTCCACGTAAATTAATGTAAAAGAATGTCGACAGCCGCGGATAATGGATAGATTCCCCTGGAAAATGTGAAAAAGTTGAACAAATCTCTCTCTCTCTCTCTCTACTCACTTCCAAATACGTTCTAAAATCAACGTCCACTTTACAACAGTTAAATATCAAGACGACGTGGCTTCATAGCCGAACGAGTCACGGTAATTTGGTAACAGAGCGCATTTCTGGTCTCCACTCCGAAGTGGGCGTAGGGTATCGATTAGTATTCAAACAAAATACGGATATAGCTCCTCGGATCGGTGGTTAAGACGCATTCCTTATCGATCGCGTTGCAGAGCTAATTTCGTGCAAGTCACTGGATGATTGGCTCGGCGGGGAAGAATAAAGAGAAAAAAGGAAGAAGAAGAGAGAGAAACGGAGGATCGTGAGAGGTAGAAAGAGTAATAATAATCATAGCCGTGTTGCTGGCTGGTTTCGGTGTGACGGTGGCTTAAAGAACCGCCGCCTAGCCTGGCTCGTTGATTAATAATCCCGCGGGCGTAAGCTGCCTTCACACAGTGTTTTTCACCTTTCTTTCTTCTTCCATCCACTCTCTTCTCTCCTCCTGCTCTGCATTTTTTTTTCGCTTTCCTTCTTTCAGTTTCTCCTACCTACTTCCCCCCCCCCCCCTCTCTCTCTCTCTCTCTTCTCCCTTTGTTCGTTCGTTCGTGTCTCTTCATTCGCACCGCCATTCTTTCTCTCCTCGTCTCTCTTCCTCTTTTCACCCTTTTGCCTCTTTTTTCTCCGATTTCTCTCTCTGAGAGACTGCCTGCCTGCCTCTGCCTCTACCTTCGTTCCTACATTCCCTCCACCTTCCTTCCTTCCCTCTTTCCCGCCCCCTGTAGACCCTAGACCGTAGGGTAGACGGTATACCACGGGGCTTTCATTCGCCAGGATTCTTCTCTTACAATTAGAGGACGCCGAGCATAGGTCGTAGGGATCGAAGACGAGCAGTTAATTACGCGGTGTGCCGTTAATTATGACGGAAAGGAATTCGGGTTCTTATTCCTGGGGATTTTTTTATCTTCGCTGGTGTATCGAAAGTGACGTTCGCGTGTTCGATTGGCTGCGCGAACGGCCAAATGGCGGGAAACGTTTTTAAGGGAGGGTAATTAGAATCGATTTTTGGAGGAGGGGATTAATTGATAGTTTTGTGTTTGGAGAATAGTTTCGGAGAAGTTTTAGATCGGAATTCGAAGAATTAACGGAGATATGGAAATTTTGTACGCGTTTCTTTTTTTTTCGAAAGCAGTTTAACTCGAAAAATATTTAAACGATTTCTTTCCACCTTTGCAGACATTTACATAAATGTCTCCTTCAGAGGGAAAATTACAAAAAATAACGAAACTTGTTTGAGTTAACGTGTTTAATCGCACGATGAAGTGAAGAATTACGGCGAAGATCGAGATTTTTTGTTCAAACTGCCGTTATTTGGCAATTTTGCAGTTATTTTCTTGAACTGAGGTTTGCTGTCTGCGCAATTTCCTAAGGAACAGAATTTTCTTCCATTTTTCTGTCTCAGATGAATGAAACAACCCCTATGCTGCACTTTCACTTAAACTTTCATTTTTGCTCCCTAATCGTTCTTTCTTCAGTCCACAAGTACAAAAAACTACCCTCAAAATTTCCAAAGAATCCACTTCACAGTGTCCACAGAAAACACTAACAAACTTTCACACAAATTAGTGCTCATCATCGATTGGGATTCCCCTTCAAATGGACCAAAAACACTGAACACTTTCACTACAGGATTTTTCACGTAAAACACACCCCTAAATCGAATATAAATTACATAAAAAACATTTCTCGTATTATCACAGATAGAGAAGACATCAGATGGCCTATTGTACGCGAAACACTGTTGTGACAGCGTCGACAGTGTGTCACGTGAAAAGTCGACGTCCTCCGCTGTGCGATAGGCTATGTTGAACGTTAAACAAAAGGATTACGGTGTTCCCACGATTATTTCGCGTCGTCGAGTCGCATTCCCACCGGTGAATAACTACGAAAGCGCGTTAAAAAGAAGGAACTTTGTTCGGAACGTCGGAAACTCAATGCTCTTATTGATTGGTCCGTTTCGAAAAAGGTTATTAATGTAATGCATGCATCACTGTACACACAAGGCCTGATAAGGTACATGATCGAGTAAATTCGAAACCAGTTGCCCGTATCGGCTCGTTAATGCCTCTGATTGGAATTTCACGATACGTGCGTAAAGGAAGTTGAAACGTGTACCGGTGGTTCCTTTTTTTCTTTTTTTTTTTTAAGTTGCCTCGTGCAATTTAGCTTTTTGCCGGTTGAAGAGACCGGGCTGTGACTGTAGCAGCGTTTATTAAATACTCTCCATGTATCTCCTTCTGCAATTCTTCGCCGATTCGAGAACTCTGCCGCTGGGATCGTTATGAATATTCATCGAACAAGTATCTGGCTAGGAGAGACTGCTTACTGGAAAGTGCAGGTACTTTTTGAAAAGGATGATAAAATTGATGGAACTTTTCATACGTGAACTATAAATAACATCTTATTGGCAATTTTATTTTATAGGATTTCATAATTCACTTAAAAATGTATGCGATAATGCACGAAGGTTCGTGGCAATATCATATTCTTTTCAATAAAATTACCTGGAAAACAATAGAGAAAAGTGACCAAAGTCGGACCGTTGACTTGTTTTGTTAAGTAAATGCTGCAAATTATGGTCACTCATTTGTTATTAGCGAGTGACACATTGACTTCCATTTTTGCGATTTGTGAAATTGTTTCAGTGTCTTTTCATTGATACTTAATTTCTAAATTGCAAAGTATTCATTTCTCACTTGTGATTTGTAAGAATATAGTTCTGTGGCATTAATTTTCCCCGTAAAAAGAAACATTTGTATCAGGCAATCTTAATATTTGAGAAACAGGGAGTCTAACTTTTCTACTTCTTCTAAACCATCATTTTTCACACTTCTTCGTAAATTCGAAATTCACTGTAATTTTTTCCATAAATTCCGTCGAGACAGATTTTTAGATAAATAATCAGAGACTCTTTCTCCGTAGAAAAATTAATTTCAACGTCAACATTAAGATAGTTACAAAAGAAAGACCAAATGTTGGTCAAACTTCGGTCACTTTCCACCTGCAACTGTTAATTCCATATCGAAATGAACGGCAGCGGGCTAACCCGAAAACTCTCCCCCAAAATGTAAATTCCTGTTACATTAGAAAGAGTGCGGCCTGATATCCGCGCAGCTACCTTTTGCACGAACGTGAATTCGATTCGTCCATCTAGTATAACACATTAGCAAGATTTAGCCTTTCATCGTGCATCCTAATCCCACCGGCGATCCTTTTGCAATCGTTGCAAATGTAACGGCCGATGCCTTTCATCTCAGTGATTGAAGGCTGCCCACGCTGAAGAAAGATCCGACTTCCTCGTACTGTCTCGAATGAAGCCAACGTTCGTTTCTGTGGCTTTTGCCACGGAACTTTGAATGCAAATTTTGCCAGGCCAAGTGCAGTTTTTCTGGGTTAATCGAGGTGTGGCCTGAAGCAGAAGCTACTCTTCCAAAATAGCCGAACGTCATCTCTGTTATTGACTTATTTCGAGAGACAGAGAAGAAAAGAGAGAATCGCACCGCGGAAGAAGTCACGGATGAAGGAAGTTCCGTGAAGTTTGAACGAAATTAAACATTGAAGAACACTCCCTTTGTGTCTCGATAAACCAATTATTCGCTCGGTACTCCCCTTGAGAAGGGAAACAAGTTTGATAAGAGTTGTTCATCCAAATAAGAAGATAAAACTAGCATCTAGTAGCTAAGTACGTGACAAAGTGTATTGAAGTTGGCGATAAATAGCATGCAGATTTAAAGAGGGCTTTGTCAAAGTTCCTCCGAGTAGCTCGCAGGCTGTGCGGGCAGAGATACACCATGGTGAATTTCAATGCCATTATGAATGCAGTTTGCACTCGACTTTCGTCGATTTTTTTCGAGAAACGCATTCTCGATCGTCAATTAAATATCGATCTTGCGGGCTACGTTGTTTCGATAGAAAGTTTCGAAGTAACAAAGGATAGATGATATGCGAAGTGGTTTTTTTTCTTCCACTTGGTACGGTAGTTAAAGTAAGGAAATAGAAATGATTCGATGAAATTTCATGGATTAACTTCTCTCCGAAATTCCTGGCTATCCTCGTTTTTATTTGGAAACAAGTAGAGAATCGTGAATTATGCAACAGGCAGAGGAAATATTATCGTTTTTATCTGAATGGGAAATATTATACAGAAATGATGGAAAACAACATTTGAATATATGAATGAGACAATGGATAAGCAGCTACTTATTTAAATGTAAGGAATACGTACATCGATAAACCGATGTAATTTAATAAACATAGCGGGTATTAAACTAATTTGAAATATAAAAACAAGGAATGGTAGTAGAGATCGGTTCGAAGAATATTATTCGACAATTTAAACGTTGTCTGCGATAAAAGGAAAGTACAAATTAGCTGAATTAACGTGTATAATAACAATTAAGGCGTTTCGTGGCGCGCATTTCACAATGGAAGAGTACTTGTAGAAAATGAAAAAGTAATTTTTATCAAAAAATGTTACAAATAGTGTTCAAATATGACATCACTGGTACGTCCAACATCGCCTTTATAGAAAACACTCAATTTCCAATTCAATTGAGTTCAAATTTCTCGTATTCGAAGCTATCTTCCCTTCGATCGAGATTTCAAAATCATTGAGTAACGAAAAAAAGAGTAAAAATTTCGCGATGCATTTGGGTTGTTATAATCTTGGTCACATTTAGCACCAAAAATGAGTCAAATTTATAAGCAATTTAACATCAGCTAACTTATTCTCCCTCCAGAAAAATTTGACTTTTCGCACGCACAGTGTTTTCCGTTTCGCGCAATTGCTCTTCAATTAACAAAACTTCCACGATTGTGTTTAATTGACTTTCATTCACACGAACTTAGCCAGTTTCCCGGTTGCGAAATATTTCCGTGGAAAGCACGGCAGCCGTCCTTTTTCCACGTCGATTAAATTCATATCGTTTCGAGCATACCTTGCGCGACTGAACACGACTCCGAGAGCAGCCTCTCTCGAGGGGCCACGTAAGGAACATTAATCTCGTTCAAGCGTAATACTCGAACGTATTGTGACAACATTCCCCGTATTATGGCAGGGCTGTCCGCATGATTTTAACGGATGATAAACTCCGAGTATTTAACTTGGCCGAAAGAATTGCAGGGCAAACTCCGTTCGCGGGCAAATTCAATTTCTTCGGTGTGTAATTGAAAATCAATAGTGAAACTACCACACGGGTTATTTTATTTTTACTTCCTGTAAATGCGAGTCGTTAAAGTGGCGAATTCCACGAGGAATAAATTACAATACGTTTAACCCTGAGGCGTTTTCGAAACTGTTGAAGACTTTTAGGTACACTTGCACCTTAATTTTATCCTTTGCTCGTTTTCACCTTAATTTAATCCTTTGCACAATTATACGTTAATTTAATACGGCAAATTTTGAAACGATACGGCCGATTTTGCGGCAGTGATTAACCCTTTCGCTACGGCAGATTTGAATGGGTAACATGGGTGACCGATTGTAAAATTTTAACCACTGCAAAATTTGTTATGTTGGTCGTATCGTCTTAAAATTCGGTTTATTAAATTAAGTATTAAATTAAGGTGAAAGAAGACTCCAACGCTAGATCGTACGTCGTTATTTCTCATACCTTTGCGGTGCTTGAGTTTTTACTCATCCCCGCTTTGTTCCTCTGTCTTTTCATTTTTCCTTAGTTTTCTTTTCTTACGTATTCCCTCTAAAGTTATGGTTTGTGTTTTGTGTCTTGTTTCTGTTTTCTAAGCTTTGTACGATAACGATCTATTTTTCTTTTGGTCACTTGAGTCCAACACTGCAGTGCGAGAAAATTTTCGAACCGCCTATAGGCGCCAATAGTAACGAAAGGGTTAAACATTCTCTGTCGCAGCGAAAGGGTTAAAATTAGTCTGTTTAATGAGAAACTAAAAATTGTTCGAAACTATACGAAAACCTACAAAACTGCTATAAAAATGACAGAAAGGCAAGTCGAAATATTGAAGATTTGGCAGATATATCGTTGCTCGTTGAAGTGAAATATGTCAGTGACTGATTGCAGAAGTGCTTTATAGCAGCTCTAACGATCGGCCGTTGTCGTTTGACAAAAAAAAGTAATCGACCGTGAAGCGTTCGCATTTCCTTATTATTCCAGCCATACGAGTCGAGAACTATGCCTCTACTCGCTAATTAAGTCAATCTTGGCATATTTGAAGGATCCTTAGGAATCTCCCGTTGCCGCATTAAACGCAATCCGTGCACGTCTCTCGTCGTCAGCCTGCTGTCATGCACGGTGTTCCGGGTTCGGAAAGTATTCGCCTACCCCTTTGTCTCCGTGCTTTCCTATTTTCCTTTTCCCTTCTCGTGTCAATTCCAGTTCTCTCCACCCTCCTCCTCCACGGCCAACCCCATCCAGTCACTCTGAGCTTTGCCTCTTTTTCTCCGGCCTCCCTCAATTTCTCTTCGGTTCTCCATTCGATTCGATTCGATTCGCTGGCAGCATCGAGCACGTCGTCGTCGTCCCGTGCTCTTTCGCTCGTTAACGAGCATAATTCACCGTCGATGCAATCTCGTCGTCCGGCCCAGTAATGACGAGAAGAAAAAAATTGATTAGCGAGAGCCGAAGCTCTTCTCTACCTTTTTCCTACTGAATATCGCCGATTTTCTCCTAACGTGCATTCAAATCATCATTTCGCAGGGGTCTTTGTTGCGTTCGGTGGTTGAGGAAAGTTCGTTGGGAAATTTGGGGAAATTGCAAATCGGCGCATCTCTGTTTCTAATTGAGGTAGAGGAAAGAATTGATGGGTGCTTTACTCGTCAGCTGAAGACGAATTCAGTGAACTCTTGAAATTATTCGTAAGTTGAATTATTTATAGTATTTTCTAGAGGGAAGCGTTGTCACGAAAAATTATGAATAATCTGCAAAATCCCCTTTGGCTTTTGTCGCTGCCTACGCCGCTCGCCAAAAAAATTGCAACACCTAGAAATCGAGGTTGCTCAAATCTGCAAGCCACATATATTTCTCGCGCTATTCCCGTGAAAAAGTGACCTGTTTTAACCAAATTTTGATCATTTCTTCCTTTCAATATCCCAAGAAATACACGTAAATTTCAGATTTCTCTGATTTCATTTTAAGTTGCAATTTTTTTGGCGAACAGTGTGCATCCGAAAATTAGGGAACAGAGTCGAGGAGAGATAGAAAAGAAAAGGAAAGATTGGTGGGAACTGAATTAAAAAGCGGAATGAAATAGGGACAGGGTACAGTGTGAACGTGTTGCAAAGTACGAAATGAAGTACGAGCAGGAAGAAGCACGAAATAAGACGGATGTAAGCAAAGCGGGGAAGAAATATAGGATAGGGAAGGCTGGCGTGTGAATGGCTGGCATTGAGAAGCCTGAAGAAGTGCAGCTGCAGCGCGATGCTTACGCAAAATGTTTCTCCGTTGATACGCTACCCTGTATCATTTCTTCGATGTTCGATATTAAGTGTCCAATAGTCCTCCTGGGTAGTTGCTGCAACGTTATTTAGATCTTGTAGAACGATACAGTGTCATTTGTCACTTTTGTCAGCATGTTCAGAACAGCAGGGAAATTCAGGAAACGCTCAGCATTTCTTATGATTGAAGATTGTATTGTAATTGAGGAGAGATCTATAGATCTGTGGGTCCTTTCTAACGGACTGCAGTATGTTTAGAAATCTTCCCTCCAATATTCCGCTAGAGCGGCACTTTTCGTCGAACCGTGTGCAGTTCATCTGCAGATTAAACTAAAACTTTTAATGCAATTTATTCAATTCACTATTTTCTTCTATGCGCCATTTTTTCAGAAAATTCCTCAATTAATACTTCAGTATGTAATTTGAAATCATGGTGATTCGTCGTTGGATCACACTCTCTATTCGATCTATTTTGCCATCGCAAAGTCCTAAACGTGTCAGAAGCTATATTTTTAAATTTACCGCGTATGGCATTTTAATTTCTTCGGTATATTTGAATCGCGCCATCTCCTCCCTTTCTTTACTTTCTTCGCGTCATCTTTTCCTTTTCTTTACTCTCTCCACGTCATCTTTTCCTTTTCATCCGTTTCGAAGTATTACACATACAAGTAAAAGTTACGAGTGTATCACAAAAACTGTGTAAGATTCCTGTAAATTCCGTAAAATCTAAGTCTGCCAACATTCTCGCGAAAGATTGACAATTTGAAAGGTTAGGTTGTAATTGATAAGGTAATGAATACACGTGCATTACACGTACCCTAGCAGGCAAGTAACTAACCGCGAACGCTAATGAGGCGCGCGCGCGGGGTTAATGAAATGTTTCGTTCTATTGGCGCGAAAAACGTGATCGATCATCTGCCAATTTGATATTAATTTGCACGCGCGGAGCGCGCTAGGGAACGGGTTCGAGACCGCGAAAGCGATCGATCAAAGTGTCGCCAAGAGCTTTCTTCGCCCGCGTATATACCGGCAGCCGGGGCGAACAGAGGAGCGGAGAAAGAGAAGGAGAAAGTGGAGAAAAATCAAGCGGAAGAACAAAAGGGACAACGAGCTGGGTGTTGAACCAGTACGATTATACGGCAGCCAGGCTGAAAGGTACAAAGTGGGGGGGGAGTAGGAAGAGGAAAGAAGAGATCGAAGCTCGTGACATTAACCCTTTCGCTGTTTCGCTTAAGCAAACTGTTTAGCCCGGGGATACACATGTACACTGCCGTTAAAAACTTTCAAACTACGTACTTCTCAGTTTACTAACAATTCTCTTTTTATGGATTTTGGGAGCAACTTAGGATTATCGATTTCGTCCTGATAGATTCTCGAGGAATAAAAGGATATAAGTGCTAATTTTGTTTTCTGGGAGTTTTTACGTAGTTTGCTGTGGATAATCTTGTCTGTGGTAGAATTTGCAAAATTTGGAATTGTCGAGCACTAGAAAATTTTCCGAAAATTTGACAAACAAAAAGCCTTTACTAGAGGAATATTGTATAAAAAATAATCTCGTTTGTGATAGAGTTTGCCAAATTTGGGATTAAGCCGAATAGAAAATTTTCCGAAAAATTGGCAAACCAAAAGCCTTCACTAGAGATATATTACGCAAAAAATACTCTCGTTAATGGTAAAATTTGTCGAATTTGGAATCACATCGAAACCCTAAAAAATTAGTCTATCGAATGTAAGATATTCCGAAAAATTGAGGTATCATAGAAGAATAACGGTGAAAATACCTGCGGCACGAAAGGTAATGCTCGGCGAAAGGGTTAAAAAGGAGCACGCACACGAACTCGCGAGAGTAGGTATATATCGCCCTTGATGTGTATAACATGGTGGCGAGCTAATGAATGGCAACACGATACCTTCTGTGAGAGTGCGCGCTTCAAAAGTGATGATCCGAGAATAGCTAACGCAAATAGAATGGGGCTGGCTCCTCCTCTACTATCTCCTTCGCAGATAATTCTTTCCTCGCGCTTCTCCACGAGCAATAGAAAAGCAACCGAGGGGATATCAAACGCTAGGCAGAGACGAGATACCGCGAATGCTGCAGAGTTTCTACTTTTCCAGATGCTTAAACCCGAATACCCCGTGAATTGTGACTTGTTACTTGGCAACCTGCAACTTTAAAGCGTTTCACGGTTAATTAATCTCTCGCCGTTAGTTTTTAAACAACGCTGCCGCTGATAAAGCGTTCGCAGGAAGCGAACTGTGGAAATGAGAAACGAAGGAAAAAAAAAGAAGGGAGCGCACTTTATCGGCTTAAACGTTTCTCCCGGGGATACTTTTGGAAAAATATCGCGAAATATACATTGGACCGCGGTGAAACGATCGTTTTCATCTTTCGTAATCTGTAAGGTCGTCCCCATAAGTTCGGTTTAGATTTTTGGAATTTAGATCGATGTTTCCAACCAATCTTTAATGTAGAATTTCCTTGGATTTTCGTGAAAATACTTTTCACTTTCGACACGAACATATGAGATGACCTAATGCACATCAGTGATTTCTTTCATTCCGTAAGTTCGTGTAGAATTTTATAATTCAGATCGATGCTTCCACTAAATCTTTAAATTTGACGAAAAACAAATTTTTCCTATTTTTTCTTTTCGATAAGACCATTATAGAACTTTCTTGAATTTTCATGAAAATATTTCTCTACGAACTTTTAAGTACGAGTGATTTTTTTCTGCAAAAAACAGTAACGTTTATTAAAAGAAATTGCGAGGTCAATTTTGCGCACGTGTCGTATCGTCGATTCTCCGTAATGAGTTCCTTGTAATTCGAGCAATTTTCTTAACGCGCTAAACGGCTGTTCCACCTTTGGCGCAATTATTATCGTGCTATTATTCGCGGTTCTGCCGCATTATTAACCCCCATTTCCATGCATAAGTACATAGCCGCGCGCAGGCCAGCGAATGATCGCCCGGAGCTTCGTTTGCTTCGTCCGAACTCTGTGAACTGCCTTATTGCAAAAAAAAAAAAAAAAAGAAAAAATCTTTCGCTTTTCCTCTTCGTACTACCCTGTCGTTATTACGTTGAAGTTAGCCTTATTCGATAATACTTTCGTAGTTTGCAAAGGAAACATGCACCGAGTGAATTTTTTCTTTTTTTTCTTTCGTGTTTTTCCTTTTTCCGTCCAATCCGACCGCCAGCACACACTTAGGTTGTAAATAAAATTTATTCGACCAATTGGAACGCGTATATTCGGGAATTATCGGTCGGAATGGGTATAAATTTCCTTAATTTAATTACACCTTCGTATTTGCGTAGCTGTTAATTAAGTGTGCAACGAACGTGCATTGAAATCACGTTATTAAAAGGCTACTTACACTGCGAATGAATCGATTTTCCACGTAAACATGGAAAATATAGAATACATAGGTTGGATTTTGTGTCATTCGACTGATTGCGATACCCGAGGTTTTCACGGTATATGTAACGATATTAGCAGAATTACAGCTTAGCCGTGAAGCGTATTCGAACGTCATTTTACGCGGGAACATTCAATCAATACTCGCGACATTCGTTTTGTCTGATACGTTATTAATTTAATAAACGAAGTCATGCGTATAATTCAATCGTTTCTCTACATTAATTACTCTTAATGCTTTACCTCGGTGTTGAAACGTCTTCTCTGTATAAAATGTCTTTGAGTTCGATTTGAGAAGTTCAGGATGCGAACGATCTGAATGAAAAAAGAAAGGTAAAAGTTGATGAAAATTCACACAACACGGATCATTTCTCTTTTAACATATATTGTAAAAATATCTAACCTCAAACTCTAACTCTAACCTAATTCTGAGTAAAAATGGAAAATGGGTTTAAGTTAGGTTAGGTTAGAATTTCTTCGAAAAAGGACCAATGCGTTTATTTTACAGCAAAAATCTTTAAAATAGTTCAAGGTTAAGGTTCACAAAGACTAAATTTCTTTTTCTAAGACTATTATTTTTATAATTTTTCAAAATCGCTTATCTCAAGAACCAAAAAATATAACCGCGAAATTCAAAACTCGAGTTACTTAAAAACGTACCTTCTACAATATATCTAACACCAAAAGAAAACTAATCCCTGCTGTGTAATTTCTACCAACATTCTCGAAAAAAAAAAAACATACAAACAACGGTGTTCTCGCGAATCAATAATGTTCAAACGAAAAATATTTTTCACCGCGTGTACCGTATTAACGCGCTGTCTTGCTTACACGTTTACGCGACAGCGGTAATCAGAACGTGCAGCGAGTCACTTTCGAAATCGCCGTGAGGCCAGATATACGTACTATGTATCCGATATATGGTCGAATAAATTCTACAGCTCGTTACGTGTGTAATTATTCCTGATGCCGTGACGAATTTAATATTTACCGCGAACGAAAGTACAACCTGCTACTTTTCGCGAGAAGTCCACTGCTAACTCGCTTTATAGATGACGTTGTTTGAAAAAAAAAAAAAAAAAAAAAAGAATTTATTTTCATCTCTCGTAGAAAAACCCCCCTCGTTCATTCAGCGAACTTACACAGCACGCATAGAAACGACGTTGTGAAAGAAAAGAAAATGAAACGCGTTAAAATGAAATCACAGCGATTCCCGTTCGAAGAAACGCGCGGCAATGAATCGCGCGCGTTCTGAGAACGTCTCGTTAAGATTGCAACAAATATATTCGCGTGTCGTATCTGTAACGGGCGCGTTCGGATAAACCGATGGATTTATCGAGGGACAGCGAAGGGGGGAGAGGCTGGGATAGGAAAGATAAAGGCAACGTTCGATATCGAAACGGCTGGCATTCGATATTTATCCAATTACCCATCGGTCGCTCGACGGAAATCGGATTTACGTTTCCGGAGAACGCGGCGTGTCTCGTCGTTCAGAAATTCGCAGTCGCTTAAAATGCAAAAGGCCACGATCATTTCTGTCGCTCCAGTGGAAAGGTTTTTTTTTTTTTCATTCGCTATGATACGCGACCGATACCCTACCACTTGCTATTTGTTTATACAATCGCGCACTGTGATCGATCGTGCTAATTTACCATTTAACCACCTCGCGTGTATTCTAATGTGTATTTTCTTTTTCTCATCCGTTGCTTGTAGATACACAAAAGCGGTGGCGGACTCGAGTCTGAGCGCTCAGAGGTACAATCCTGAGTTCACCGTAACGACAATGTCACCAACGACAGCTTCCTACGGCAACACGAACACCAGCGTGCTCATTGACCAATTGAGGCACATTAATCAGGTGAGTTCATGTTCAGCCGTAATTCGTTCCTCGGCTACAGCCTTGGTCCGACTGTGTTTCCGATTGAATTCTGCCTATGGTTTGTGTACCGATTTTTGACCCGCGCTGAGAGAGTCATTAATGCAGAGCAGCTTGTTTACGTAGGAATTGTCGAATTTTAAACGTTCGAGTGAGTTCCTGGATAAATTTTGAAATTGGAAGAAAGGTGTTTTCATTTTCTAAAATTTCTGTTTTTAAATCCAGCGAATTTCTGATAACAACAGATCTACGAAAGTACCGTCACTAATTATATCTACCGAGGAATTATCGATTTTTAAATCTTCAAATGAGATCCTAGAAAAATTCGATAGGAAAATTTCTAAATTAGTGCAGAGCAATTTTTACTTACTAAAATCGATTTTTCAAAATTAAACGAATTTCGTCCAATTTCCTAATGATTTGCAACGTGTGCGGCAATTAAAACGCCGTCCAACGTGTACAGAGAGCGTTGTTTAAAACGCAAAGCGTAGAATTTGCAACGTGAAAAACACAATGGACAATGCGTTAATTTGTCTCGAGACCTGTGAAGCAACTTTCTTAATTCTTCTTGAACCCGCCTCTGCACGAACCGCATAATACAATAGTTGTCTGGCGGTTGTAATTACGAACGAAACGGTATTTCTCTGCACTTTAGCTCCGGGTGTAATCTCGTTCGTGATTATTAGTTAAACGGGAAAATCGCTTTAAGCAAATGCGGATACCAGTGTTTAATCCTTCGCAATCCAAATGTACCTTCCGGGCTGCACAGACAACGTCAAGCGTTGCTGTCCGAGTGCGCTTCTCAGAGTAGTTTAAGCTAACATTACTTACAGATTTCGTAACCTTGTGTACTTTACTTTATAATCGACTTCTGATACGTTGCCGATGTCGAGAGGTACGGAAAATTGAATTTTTCAATGAAAAATTAGGGAGAAAGTATACTTACAAGTGATAATCACCGATTTCAGTGAAAATCCTCAAAAAGTCCTGAAAAAAAATATTCGACGCGTATTTTTTCAAATCGGCAATCGTGCACATTGAAGGGTTGAAAATCGCCCTGAAAAATGACGATAAAAAAAATATTTGGTCAAAATTATTTATTATTATTTTTATTTTTATTTTTCAAATTTGTTGCTCAAAAAATACAAGATTCGTCAATTTGCACTATTCCTCTGTCTCTAATAGTTTTCGAGATATTAGACCAAATATACTTACTACCTTCCAACTTTTATGGCGATTTTCACCCCTTCACTATGAACGATTATCGACAAAAAAAGATACGCGTCGAATATTTTTTCGAAAACTACAATATACCGAAGTTTCATCAATTCGAGACGTTCCCTCGTTAATTCAGAATCAGCGAAAATAAAGCGTTAGGTTTTGTCACTTTAATCATTCAGATCCCCGTTTGCAGCATTATTGTTCCTTCACGAGATTAGCATAGCGTGACTGGGCGCGTGGAAGTCGTCGAGAGAAGGAGGGAGTGTGAAAGATCCGATTAGAAGGCTCGTATATGCGAGATTGGTTCCACGAGCCGGTGCCGATTGTTTGTGATTGGTGAACAGGTGCGACCGGCAGGTATCTGATATGTAGAAAATCGAGAATGCCAACGTCAATTCTCTGCTGTGATTGCGTCACGATCGACTCGATTGAATAGAAAATTTTGTGTCCGACCGGAGAGACCTGGAGAATTTTAACGGAATAATAATTTCATCGATTTATTCCTCATTTTCATTGTAATATTATGCTGTTTTTTTTTTTTTTACGTTCTGTTCGAACGAGTAACTCTGATTCATTCGTAGAAATTCGGTTGGTTTAAATAATTTTGTGACCAGTGGGATAAAAAGTGTCTCACTTTTTTAATTACTCATGCACCGTGGAGTATTTTTCATTCTGTCTTGAAATATTGAGATAACGAAACTGAACAATGTTCACTTTTTTTTATATATGTCCTTAATAATTAAATATCCAAGCTTTTTTTTTAAATTTCAACTTAATTTAACTAACTTAACTTACGTTCACAAGTTTCATGTTGGGAATATTTATGTCCCTAATAATCAAATATCTAAACATTTCTTTTTTTAAATTTTAGTCATTTTATACCATAATTCACCGTTTATAAATGACTTACTTTGTTGTTATTTTTTAAATAAAATTTCTGTGCGTCCAGAGTCCTTTTTTGTCATGAAATTTCTGTGAATCCAGAGTCCTCTTTGTCACAAAATCTTGTGCATCCAGAGTCCTTTTCGCCACAAAATCTTGTGCATCCAGGGTCCTTTTCGTCACAAAATCCTGCGCCCTAAAGAGTTAAGCGAAATAGAAAAGACCCGCGAGCGTTACAAACGTACGCGATATTATTAGGTTAACGAATGAAAGTGAGAGTACAGGCGGAATTAATTAGTAGCTCATGTATAATTGGCACGTCTAGAAATCAGTCTGGCAAGTGTACGACACTTGCACACCGTTGTCAACTATACGAATACATGGCGGTTATGTAAAGCAATTTGAAATCGTATGGGGGCTGAAGAAGGAAGCGGAGAACGATACGTATAACAATGTGCGAACTCATGAATGATTTATAAGCGAATCCACGCGACAACGTTGCGTACTTGGACACCGTATTCTTCTCTCGCTCTCTCCCCTTCCTTTTTTTTTTCTCCGGCAAAATAAACATTTATCCAGTTGCGATCTACATACAATTCGCATACGTTGCATATTACATTGTTGCTAAACCTAAATGCATACGGGGACAAACTTGCGTCGCGGTTGCACCTTGACCGGACTGTAATTAAACAATTTAACTCACCCAGAACTTTCTACAATTATTATCAACATTATGTAACGATCAAGAACCGAGCGCGAATAGAGTTGTACGTTTCAATTAAATTGAAAGTAATTAGAACAGCTAGAAAATGGAGGAATTAATTACTATACCGTAGTTGTTTTGCTTTCGTTTCGTTTCGATAATTGGACAATAACGAATGTTTGCAGAAGGATCGCGTTGAAAAATTATCATTGTGCATGGAAAAATTAATTATCACGAATATATGTACATCTATCTACATTCCCCGTGGGATCGTCTGTGAGTGAACAGCTGAGTAAATAATGCGGCGACGTACAAACCGATCTTAATTACGGAAAACCTAGCCTGTTAACCCAGAAACCGCTAAGGTAGTCGTTACACATAGCCATCCGTGTTGGTTTCCAGAACGAGATTAGGATACGTCAGTTACCATCGAACAGCTGAGTCCCTAAAGCGCTAATTAACCTCTCAGGCTTGCTTAATAATATCTCCTGTAATAATATGTCGTAATTTATTCCCTTAATTTGCAAAGTGGCAAGTAGTTCCCTTCCAGTTCAATTGGACGGTGTTAATTCGTATTGCATGTGTCAATTTTCGCGGTATTATCGCACAAAGTGTCTCCTGTTTTAAATGGACCGACGACAGATACACTTGCAGACGTGGAAATGTTTAATTAACCAAGTGTTTACTGCTGTTTTCTCGCAGATTTTGCAGTCACAGCTAGCTTCTGCGCCCGACAGCGGAACGTTGCTCGCCGACGAGGCTCTGGATGGCTCGGGAAGCGGCGACAGGTCAATATGGAGGAAGAAAGGCAAGGGAGATGACATTGACAACGATGACGAAGATGTACGCGGCTACGATCGCGACGACGAGGAGGCATCTGGGTCTGGAATGGGTCCTACTACGCCAGGTACATCCTTCGTTTACAGTTTCAAGTTTCACTTCAAGTAATTCTGCAGTTTCGTGCGAATTGTCTAGTCGGACGATCGAATATTGATTAGAATCGTAACCGGTATTCCATTTTTTAGTAGCAATCAGTTGCACTTAACCCTCGGACAGCGGATCGCGTGATTGGGTCAAATGTGACCCAACACTTGAATCCCTTTCCTGTGCAAAAGAAAGCACTTTTTTTTTTAATTTTTAGTAGGGGGTATGTTGTTTAAAAGTGTACGGGTATATTGTGATTAAAGTAAAGAACATATTTATGATATAATACTATAAGAGGAGAGCCGTGATTCTGTTTTAAATGCAGGTTGAAGAGAGACATTCAAATGCCGGGTCATCGATGACCCGGCAACCGTCGTCCGAAGGTTAAACGATGCTGTGAGAAGTTTCCTTTGACACTTGTTTATATGATTAACACGTTGACTGCCACGTTGCTCAGGGAACCAGAAAAAAATTTTCGTTACTCTAAGCATAGTATTATATCATGCTTTATTATTTTTTTAAATTCAAGCTATGATGTTCGAAATTTTTAGTTGACGATACTCGTTTTATTGTAATTATTCTAAACATTTGAGGTCACTAGCGACCACCGAGAAAACCCATTGAGGAAACCATTTCCGGTCGCAGGTGACCAACGTGGCAGTGAACGTGTTAAACCATCGAAATCGAAACTCGTTACCTTAGGATTGTTTGTATAATTAAAGAAAAACAGGTATTCTTTATTTACCATCATTCCGTGAACGAATTGCTGTTACAGATCCAATGTTGAAGCAGAACCACGAGAACACGATCCCAGGCGCAGCGTCTACCGTTCTCCTATCGTCCACCGTGATGTTGTTGGTCGCTTGTGTGCCGTTTTTGGCCTAAGTGAACGAAGTCGAAGCCCGAGCATCAGTGAAAAGAAGGGAAACGACGTTTCGACGAGCCGCGACAGAGGAATGTTTAGAAGTAACGATTATTCGGGACTGCGTCGACCGAACGGGATGATCCTGCTCGACAACACGATTCCGGAGACATTACGCGAATCTGCTTTACAGGTATTTATCGTGCCGCCTGAAAAACAAAAAAAAAAAAAAAACAAATGGAGTACAGCAGCGAAGGAAACGTTGAGGAAAACAGCGGGAATTATCTGTTTCACGTTGTTCGCGGCTGAACCAAAAAAAAAAAAAAAATAAAAAGAAAATAAAAAAAAACAAAAACACTGTGTCTCTCCTCGTATCTTTCCGAATCACGAGGTTCGCAGAAGAATGTTCCGAGAATCGTCGAGAAAGTGTCGCGAATACGAAGGCGGAACGATTTACCGAGATATTTCGAAGGATGGAAAGACGTAGGGGTAGAAATGTTGTAGCGAGTAGAAGCGGAGAAATCGTCGACCAGTGGGAAAGCGTCCATCTTTCGGCGATCTTACAACGATCGAGCGTTATCCCCGCAAACGGAAACTGCGAAGGACGAAGATGTTCGGCGGGAAACTGGCTCTTATCGGAGGAATGTATAATTTCGAAAAAGGACAAGTAAATAGAAGAGAGAAGCTCTGGAAATGTTGTCCCTTCTTCTCCTGTCTTACGATGCCAACAAGCGCGACGATAAAAGTGCCAACTGCACTGCGACGATTTCCATGGAAGATTTCTGTAAGCAACGCGTCCTGTCTTTTCGCGGAAGGACCCCGGTGTTGTTAGATTGGAATGGAAAAATAGTTCGTCCCGTACGAAATTCGAGGGAAACGGAAGAGAAGAAACGTGTCTAAACTTCAGTCGTTCACGTATATATATTATTAACCTGTGGACTGATAAAACGTTGCGACAATTGGGGCAATCAGACACGACCGACTGAACGAAGGAAAAGCGTAGACGACGTGAGTTTGGGGAAGAAAAAGGATGGAGAAGCTGGAGTTATAATCGCCATCATCGATACGCACACACTTTGCCGTGAACATTTTTTCTCCAACATCCGAGTGGTGTCTTTCCTTCTCCGGGTTATCAGAAAGAAAGATAAAGATTCTCGCTTCCAAGATGGTGGTTTAGAGGTGAAGAACAACGTGACACTCCGACCCTTGTGCCTCGCATTTTCGCGCTATTCTGCCTCTCGTTCGTGGTGACGCGGTTCATCGCCTAAATAACCGATACACGGACTAATCGCGGGGCCCAGGCCTCGTTGGTGATATCGCGTGTGCATGCCATATTATCGAAGCTAACTGCCAAAACGCAAAGTTGCGCGGTCGAAGCTGCTTTTTTTTTTTTTGTTTTCTCTCGCCGACGAAAAACCCGCTTTCGGGGAACGATCGCCTCGCCTTTTTTCCGCTTGCATCGAGGTGAACGTTCCCCCCAGATCCCCATCGAGTCGCGAGAATGAACGTGTCAGTTTCGAGAATTCGTGATTGTTTCGAATTTTTATAACTTTTCGTGTGAGATAAAACACAGCGGAGTGCCTGACGCGAGGACTCCTTCTTGGACGTCTAATCGTTGAGAAGAAGCTCGAGTAATGGATCATTTGAATCGAAGCTGCGGAAGTTTTGACGAATTGTAACGATTCGATGATATTTGAGGTGGTTTGATTCAGAAGTTCGTGCACTTGAGACAGTGTTTTTAATTCGAAATTTTGTTTTATCCTGAAAACGTCTGTTTTTTAATTGAAGATAACCGAATTTGTGAGCTAGAGAGGAATTATCATGGATTATTTCTTCATCTCTGGAAGACGGTAAGAAAAGTTGCATTGCATGATCGAATCTGAGTTTCAGAGGAGCGCACGAACTCTTGGCTCAAACTCTGATATCGTCGAATATTCTCGTTTTTTCGAAGGTAAACGTTCTCGCTGGTCCTGAAAGTAGCAAAATTTTCACGACTGCCCAGTGCCATAACGAAACATTTCGTTGCCTAATGTTTGGAAATATTTCTCTTCGTTGGACACGTTTGTATTGTACCGTTAACATTTAGAGATTGTCAAGTGCCAAAAGTGGAGAACAGATGGGGAGAAAACAGACGGGAGGAAGTTCCTCGAAAGATCCAACGCGTTAGACGTTCAAAACTTCGAAACGGACCTCGATTTTGGCGGTTTGCTTTTTATAACTGAGAATGACTTTTTAGAGACTAGTGTAAAGGAGTAAGAAGAAGAAAGGAAGGAAGGAAGGAAGGGAGAGGTTGAGAGAGACGGAGGTACTCGTATGCGGCCGCACTGATTTTGTACATTTGATTTTTCGGATCTTTGAGGGTTAGTGCCTTTTTCAATATCCCTGGCCGTGACGTCGTGTCATCATCTCACGCCCGACAGAAGGAACGAGAGAGAGAGAGAGAGCGAACAAGAAAATGAAAGAGAGAGAGAGAAAGAGAGGGAGAGAATGAGAGAGCGCTGTCGATATAAATACGTCTGTACAGGGCATTCATGCTGAAGAAAAAGATGTGTGTGTGTGTGTGTGTGTGTGTGTG
This sequence comes from Habropoda laboriosa, assembly GCF_001263275.1. Classification (NCBI taxonomy): domain Eukaryota; kingdom Metazoa; phylum Arthropoda; class Insecta; order Hymenoptera; family Apidae; genus Habropoda; species Habropoda laboriosa. Next base: position 3,853,389 of record NW_017100254.1, on the reverse strand, counting down.
TGCGTGCGTAGACTATCTTTTCCTCCTGTCTAAGATTTTTTTCGTCTGGAGGAAGAGATGAACGAAATGCAAAACACAGCCTCGGAAAAATCTGCTCGACCGGGGAGAAATCTAATTTCCTCCGAGGAGGGGAAAAACTCGACAAGAAAAATCGCCGATCGTCGCTTTGGATAGAGTCCAGCAATAGCGAGAGGCCTTGTTTTTCTGTTTCTTCTATCGCCGAGCGGCTTCACTTACTCCTAACGTGAATTTATTACGCGGAAGAAACTAAGTCCATCGACCAATTCCCGGTTAAGATTCGATTGTAGAAAATCTTAACGCGGCACGTTCTTGCACCTTCTTTTTCTCTCGTTTGCTATCGAGAATTGGGGGAGAGTATTTGTTAATTGAACGTAATCGAATCGCGCGACATTCGAGACGCGTCGTTTCGTTATCCTGAAAGTCGTAGAATAGTTTCGAGATATTTTTCAACAACTTCGAATTCCCGTCTGCGGACGTTCGGTCCGAGAAATGAACCATTATCGCGTTCTACCAAGGGGGAAGCGAATCTAGCGTGACTCGGGCGCAATTGTTGCAACGTAGAATTGTACTATGCAGAGATGAGAAGTTTGCTGTTGGAAGAAATGTCTGATACTCTGACACAATCGTAGAAATAGGGCACGTGTATTGTCATCAACGTCGTCGATCACATCGACGAATCGGCTGATTTAAAAGTGACGTGAGATTTAGGCGGTGCAAGTGAAATCTCCTGCCTCTGTGCCATCTCGTTGACAATCTCATCTCTGCACAGTTAAGACGGAGAGTTAATCAAGACTCCCCAGAGTTCTGTTAACCTAACCTTTTTTGGGGTTCGCGAGCTCTGTGATCGCGGAGATCGTTGATCTATGCCAATTTCTGTGATGACGGAGATCGTTGATTCACGCCAATTTCTCAAGAAAGCGTCCCGTGCGACTGTACGAATTGTCGTCGAAGATCAACAGTATCCAGAGTGAGAAGGAAGTGGCCTTACACTCGGTTACGTGTCGATTCAATTTCAATTCTAGAGAGACTCTACTCAAGATTGGCACAGCAATTTATAATGCTCTTTTTCGTGGTGCTACCTACAGTCGATAAAAAAGAAAAAACGGAGAAAGAACGGTGGTTTAATTAGAGGGGAGAAAAAAACCAACTGTCTTTTCGAAGAAAGATTTAGAGAAATTTCATATCTCTGGCGCATAGCGCAATAGCGGCTACACGTGAAATCAAACGAACGGCTGGACCATTCAATGAACTTATTGTGTTCACTTAAATTAGCTCGTTGAACGTTGAATGGCCCTGATGGCGAATTTAATTAAAGCGATACACATTAGCCGTCGTTCTAGCTGTAAGCTTCCAGGCTCGACAGCTGCGCGCCGACGTTCTGATACGAACTATATAAAGTGTACAAAGTAGAAACGGAGAAATGGAGACGCCACAAACGCACAGAATCTCTATTCAATATGTACACGGAAATTCGTCATCCTTTAATTACGCGCGTCTCGCTGTTGCGGTCTTTTTTCCTTTTTTCTCCTTTTTTCCAAAGTAACGCACAGTGTGCGGCTCGAAATGTGAAAGAAAGCGTGGTATATCTCGTTTTTCAAAGATACTACTGCAAATGTTTTCAGAGAAATGCTGAAACAGAGACCGTTTCTGAATGTCGAATCTTGCAAATTTCTGTGGCCGTAAAATTGTTGTGAAACTTTTCGTTTATTTAATCGTAATACTCCGATTTTTCTACACTGTAGACGCGTATCTCCTGAGAAAACATACACAGGCTGTTTTCTAGCTAAAAATTGCCAATCTTCGGTTTTCCACATGCCTTGGCGGCTTTTTTAATTTTTTTACCTTTGACACAGAAAGCTACGAATGAACGTTTATTTTGCAAATTTTCTGGGTAATATGGAAAAAAAAAGATCAGTACCGGTATTTAGCAATAATGTATAGTATACTAATTATTCGACAAAGTTAGTGCAATTGTGGAGTCGAATGATATACTTTTCGAAATCGAACGAAAAACGAAGCAATTTGAAATTGTAATAAAATAAAGTAGTTGAAAGTGTTTGTTAAGAGAGATGCTACCTTACGAATATACAGCGAGTACGTAAGATATTGTCGCACCCTTGTTTTCTCTTTCGTACTTTAATCGGGTCTAAAGAAAACATTGAATTAAGACTAAAAGGTACTTCGAACATGGTTACAAAATTTTGCTGCTGTAAAATAAAGCGCAAATACAAGCTAAATGTATAAATTTGTGCCAATACGTTGTACACCAATTTGTCTAACAACGTGGAAATAGTTGTTGCTGTTGAACGACACTTTTTCATAAAATAATAAAAAAAGAGAGATTGCAACGCTTATCGCGTTTTTCCACGTTTCAAACGTACCGAGCGCAGCGGCAACGACTGCGAGAGACCGAGCAAAAATCGCGCGAATCGCACAAACGTACGGCCTAATTCACCGTTTTCTTTCTCTAATTACGTTAATCACTGCACAACGAGGCACGTCTATCTCACGTGTGTCTATCTAATAGACACGTTTCACGGTGCAAAAATCGTCGTTAACTGTGTACGTGCAACGTGTCGCGGCGACGAGTGAGAAGAAAGTTAGAAACGAAGAAAAGAAGGAAGATCGCCAAGCAGGAAGTAATTTCCGCGAATGTTGGCGGTCGTGTAATAATAACCGATATTTTATTTGCGTTTACTCCCGTCGAAGCGATAACGAGTTTGCTCAAAGATACAGGGTTTAATCAATCGGAATAAATACGCGAGAGGCCGACAGTTTATTGCTCGAGAAACATTCCAGCACGAGACATTAAGAAGAGGTTACATCCTTGTTTTAACGAACACTGACCAATTGACTCGCCGCCACTGTTTAACCCTTTGTGTTTTAATAACTGGCTCGGGTCGTCGCGTCAAATAGCCACCAGACGAAATAAAGAACTACTTTTTTTTTTTTCTTCTTCTCATTCGCTCTAGCTCTTCGAATCGTACAGTTTGAAAATAGTGAAACGAAAGGAAGATCGTCCTGTATTGTAAGGCAAACAATTTTCGCGCGCAATTATCGGATACACAAAGTGTGCCGATGCGTAATTACTTATTCCTCTGCGAGTAAATTAACAACAACAACAACAACTTGCCCTGCTATCAAATCGAAATGTAATTACCATTTTAATTTCGAACATTCGTTTTTCAACCAGCGACCGTTTCGAACGTACGTTATAACTCCGCCCAAATAACGCGAGACACCCTGTACATGAACGAGATTAACGATTAAGTGTGAGAATAATGTTGATGGAGCCTGTATATATATATAGCGAATGCGTGCTGTATTTATATGTTATATACACTATGTAGACTCGAGAGAGCGCTCGCGCGCACGCACACACATATATAAGAACAATATACATACTATAAAATACCTAAAGAGATGGGAGAAGTAAACGTAACAAGAGAGAGAAAGAGAGAGAGAACAATGAAGAAAGTAACGTAATTATCGCATTGTTAAGCAGGTGTGAAAGCACCGGGTTTATTAGCCTAGCCGCCTAAGTGACACACACACACACACACTCGCTCACACACGTACATACACAGAGAAACACAGAGAGTTTGTACGCGCGACAAAACGCAACGCGTGGATATGCGAAGACGCGAATGATTGTACGCTAGTAGGCTGGTTCGTGCCAATTGTTTCACAGTGGAACTCAAAACTCGCTTCATTCCCCCCAGCGTGTGAGACTGTCTCTACCCTCTTCGTCTCTTTGACACAAGGCCCCCGCATGAATCTTCTTCCCCTTAAATCTTGCGCGGCAGAAACGTTTTTCTTTTTTCCCCAGCCAGCCATGTGCGATTCCTTTTCGATCGTTTTCTCGACGACGACGATTATTATTGTTACTGTTACGTTTCGCAATTCCCGGATACTTGCTGCAGACCGGGAGGGGAAAAGGAAAAGGAAATTGGACGAGAAGCGGCTAAGCGGTGTGCGTGTATTGCGTTTAAAAAACGATTCGTTGGCGCGAAATAGCGTTTTGTGGTGTTATCGTGAAACGAGTTCAGGAGTGCCTCTTTTTCCTCCTGTACCGGAAATCGATCGAAGCCCGATACTCTTCGATTACGTGCGTCGTAACGTGTATATTGCGATACACATGGATAGACGATATTAATAAAAGAGAATTCAAAACTGGACTGTACGTATTTAGACACTAATTTTATGAATTTAAAACAGCTCTGTCGTAGGAAACGAAGATTTCTTCCTTTTCCTTTTTTTTTTCTCTAGATTTCAATTAGAGAGAGAGAGAGGAATAGCGCCGGTTGTGTAGTGCTTAACGTTTAATTAAGCGAGGAATGGAGGGGATTAACAGTTGCGGTGATAAAAAGTTCGGTTCTGCTGAACGTGATTGGTGAACAGTTTTCTTTGGTAGCTGCGACATTTTCGGACTGTAAACATACACTTCCGGTCGAAACTTTCCAATTGCCGCTCGTTATAATGTTTTATTATTCAATTTTGTTGAGATCGAGTTTCATTTATTTCTATCGATATTGATATAAATTCAGGCCTGTATTTGTGATTTTGAAGTCGATTTCAGTTGGTCAAATTTATACACATTTTTTTTTAAGTTCACTGAAAATAACACATCCACGTTTCCACGATAACTCGTTTTATTAAAATAAAGATAACACAACGGCCCCTTGTTTTTACATTAAAAATTTCATTTCTGAAAATAAGTATTCTACTTTTTGCAATCGTAACTAGGCTGTTTTTTTTTTATATTGTTGCTTGTGAATTAACCCTTTCACTGCTATTAGCGCACATAGGCGCTTTGAAAATTTCCCCGCAGTGTGCTGTTGGTGACTTCTACATTTTGCTGAAAATTCAATCCTTCGAGTACTCTCACTTTAAGTTGACAATAGAAATTTACAAAAGATAAATTTAGAACTTTTAAACGCCGGAACGAAAGATTTTGCCGATAATCTGCCTAACGTCGTTCTCGTTACACTTATCACCGATAGAGCCTGACAAATTGCATTGTATTTTTTTTATCAATTCTCGAAGTGACAATACAATCTCGAAAAAAGAAAAAACACGAAAAGCACATTTGACGAGAGTTCCGCACACATTTGTGCCAGTAATTATAGAAACGGCCTAATTCCTCATATTTCTCGTTTCGAAATACATACTTCCCTCTTTCGTTGTGTAAAAACGTAGGTTTTCAACGCGACACGAAATAAACGACAGATTGAATTTCGACTCGAGACCAATTTCATAACGATCGACAGGTTTTTCGAGACAGAAATACCGAACGAACGACGAGGAAAAATAGCGTGGCAAACGAGTCGAGTCGAATATTGTTTCCCCTCCGTAGTTTTCTATACGGCGCAAACAGAGAAATCTGTTCGAATCCTGCCCGAACAATTTTCCTGGCTGAATAGAAGCAGCGATCGACGAGCATCGACGCGACGCTGTGTGATGAGAACCGGGGCCCGATTGCTCCGCGTGGCCGATATACATTTGCAAATTGCCGATGCGCGAAACGAGTCCGAAATTATCGATTCCCACCTACACCCACGGTGTCGTTTCTACCGCATCCGTTTTCAATTTGCCGCGTCGACCGCGATAAATAACGTACGAAACGAGGGATGAAATATCGCCCGCGCGTCCTTTCCCGCGGGGGAGCATTATGTTTTGTATTTATTTACACAAGTAGCGTGATTTCTGGCAGCTTGGAAAGAGAGAAATTAGAGGGAGAGGTAGTAGAATCTCTGTTGCTGTTGTTTTGTTAGAATTTTTTAAAATATTATTTTTTCGGGGTTGGGAAATGAAGTCGTTACTTGGTTAGGGAACTGATAAGTTATTGTGTATTTTTAAGTGTCGTCGAACTTGTCGAGCAGCCGTGTGTTGTTCTTTTGCAATATTAACCCCTTGACGGGCACTCTTTTTTTTTCAATTGTCGAGACATTTATTTTATTTTATTTTAGTGTATTTTTGTGTAGTATTTGTACTTATTGGGACAGAAAATGAAGGATTTGATTAAAAGCGTTCATTTCATTTCTGCAGTTCATCGTGGGTACGTAAAATGTAGGGATAATAGGTAAAAATTTTCTTTTCTGTGTATAATATTACAAAAATTGTTTTCGTTTCCCTTTCTGTCTCGAGGCGTACGAAATGTTACAAAAATGATTAAAAATTACGTTCAATTGTAAAATAATAATTCTTTTTTTTTATATAATAACGACTTTCTAGATTGTTTTTCACTGCTGGAATTCATTCGAGAGTTAAAGAGTTATTTTCACAGTATTTCAATTAATTACTGAAATTGTGTAATTAACGCGATACTCGTCGCTAATGGTCAACATTTTTCGAGCAAAAGTTCAACGATAAATAATTCTCCTAAGCGATCTCTCGTTCACTTGAAGCAACACACGGAAATGATTAATCTTTACACGGTATTAATTGTTTTCTCCTCGATTGTCTTCGATTAAGACACGTTTGCATAAGCAAATAAATTCATCGCTCTTCTTTAAGGTGAATGTCTCATTTGCAATGTATTACAGCACACGGTAGAATTAGCAGATAACTTTCGACTGATTCCACTTTGCGCAGACGCTTCCCTTATTGAACCTGTGAACTTCAAATTCATTTCACTTTAAAAGAGTTACGTTCGATTGGAATTAAGCTTTGACGTGCTAACAAAAGAATACTCTTTCGAAAGTAGGTCGATCGGTGTGTCAGTCTTAACTGGAATTTGATTATTATTAAAGAAAAAATCAATGCTGGTGAAAAGGATTTTCTCTGCGCTACACGATTGTACATTACGTATATGTACAAGGTGTTCAAAATGAAAACGATTTGAAACTTTAGAAACTGACTTTTCATACGTAGGTCCTGATATTAATTCCTTCGATATGAAATCTAGATAAAATCTAGATCTAGTGTAAGTTTCTCGAAACAAATTTCTAACGTCGTTTCGGAAAGATGTATCTTCGTTTATGTGACACTTAACATTTCTACGAAAGAGAAACAATTCGATCTTGAAAAGCAGCTCGTTGTGTTTCAGAAATATAAACAAGTATTGTGTAAAATTAGAAATTTGAATCTATACGAAGCAGGCTTCTGTAGACAAATTTTTTTAATTATTTCGTAAGGCCTCTGTAAAAAAGTAATCGTAATTGTATCTATTAGAAAAAGAAAACATCGAAATTATATGGATATGTATAAATGAAAAGATCGTGCACTATATCGGCACAATGATAATTTAGACTGTACATAAAAAAGTACGTCTTAAATTACACTTTAATTACTGTCCTGGTGTGAAACAATTTTCACCTAAGTGTTGCGTTACTTTTTCGAAAATTTCAATGTAGTATTAACTGCATGAGAAAAGAGTGCCGTCGCAGCATAAACGTACGAAAAAGGAGGCAAGGAAAATATAATTACCGACAAACATCTCCTCTCCAACTTCCGCGTTGTTGATGCATAATTTGAAATTTCGTTCGATCGTTATTTTCAAGTGACATTCAAAGTTCCTCGTATTTTCTAACCAACTATCGTGTCCATCGCGAAAGATTCACCGCCCACTTCTTATTTCAAATGAATCAACGACTCGCCTTTCGTACACTCTTCAAGGCGAACCGATATAAATTCGTTCTGTTACTTTTCTCGAAATAGTTCTCGCCACCTATAAGTCCCGCTTTAATTATAGTTTCCAATTTTATCCAGCCGCGATATACTGCCAGCAAGTTTGTATACTTCACTTATCTCCCGAATAAATGTTGACTTTACGGAAACACCAATTGCGTCCGAATAATTTTATCAAGCCTGTGGCGTGTACACGTATAAATTAACGTTCGAACACGATTCCGTACGCAACATTGCGTTTAAATCGTGTTTAATTGTCGTTACTCGATCGATCCTCTATCTGCGTTCAATTACTGCAACTGCTTATCTCGCTGACGTTATTATTAACATTATCGAAGCGCGCGTTATTCGTTATTTCGTGTACAATCGATAAATCAGTAATGAAATTTCCTCCTCGTCACGGCGCCGTTGCATAAGCTTGTTGTCTATACCGTTTATAATTATTGTTTCTGTCGCGCGTTCCGATATCAGAGATGTTCCTATTATTTAGAAGGCGTAATTCAATTAGCGAGTCGATCGACCGAACTTCACGTTAATTAAGCGCGCCTGTTCCATTAATTAGATTACCTTCTGATATCCTCCGAGGCTTTCGTCAATTCCCCACCTCAGCCAGCAATTCCACCGCCGTTTCCGTTCACAGCCTGTAACAACAATTTATACGTATATTAAAAAAAAGAAAAGGAACAAATGTCGAGAGAGAGAGAGAGAGAGAGAGAGAGAGAGAGATCATCTTCGACGAATAATTGAAACTTGCAAAACACCTTTGTTACGCAAATTTCCTAACGGTGTGCTCACCTTCGTCCAGAGAACACGTGAAAGAGCGTTCATTTAACAAAGGGAGAACCGGCTGTCCTCTGTTAAGTCCTATAAAAATAATATCCGATGGTAATAATATAGAGAGAGAATCGCGAGCGAGAAAGAAAAAAAAACACGATCGAGCTCTCTGCGAAAGTGTAATTAGGTGAGAGTGTGTGTGAGAGAGAGAGAGAGAGAGAGAGAGAGAGAGAAATAAAAAGAAAGAGATGAGTCTGTGTGGTGCGTGTAGCACGGAAGTGTACAGCAGGTGTACGATGACCGATGTGCCACGTAATTACTATACTGTTGATGATCAACCAAGCAATCTATACGTA
>NW_017100254.1:3842705-3844571 GCF_001263275.1 Habropoda laboriosa | reverse complement strand
TCGTGCCAGTGCGCTCTCCTCACGATTCAAGCGACAATGTAAAAAAAGAAAAAACCGAAAAAAAAAAAGAACTATTTACGAGTGAATGGCAAATAAAGTATACAGTAACGGATGAGTTTGTTTAATAGCCTAGTACCTGGTAATTACTCTGTCTGAACTGGTTCTCGTTTGATTGCCGAATAAATTATTGAGACGGCGGTAATCTATTCGCGAAGCAAGCGAAGAAAAAGAAAAAGAACGTTAATTGATCTAACATCGTTTCTCCTTTTCCTGTACATTTGTCGTTTTATAAATAGAAAATCTCGTAAGAGAAATGTAAACGTGAGTGTAAAGTATATACAACGTACATATAGATGCATGTTCAATTGTATTATGTAATCGCTGCTGCACTAAGTTTTGTTATATACTTTTTATTTAAACTTGGAACTTGCTCGAAAGGAGTGGAAAATAAAAACAATCAGACGTTTTGTTAACACTTTTAGTTTTTGTATTTGTAATAACATAACAATTTTCGTGTTCCGAGATTGGGAACGGTATAAGAAAAAAGAAATGATACGGCTAAAACAATTGATGCGTAAACAGCAAATATGTATATATATATAAAATATATATATATACATATATGTGTCTGTAGGAATACGATGCTTGTAAATATAAAAGCAACAAGTACGGGCTTTAACAATAATATGGAATACCGACGACGTGTGAGAACAGAGGTGCACTGAATAATACGAATGTTAGGAAAATATCGTTATTACATCTGGTGCGAAATATTTAACACTCACTTTTCAGTGCATCCCACGAGAGAAAAAAAAAAAAAAAAAAAAAAACGTTCCGTGAAAGCCGTGAAACAACGATAAATATATTACTCTTCGCTCGAGAGTCAACCGTAATTCGACTCGAGAAGCTTTCACGAAACATTTTCCTCCGCGCTTTGTCTCCTCCTCCGTGCTTTTTAATACACCTTTGTGTGCACCGTCAAGAATTGTACAACTTTCGATTTACAACTCTCACCGGACAAAACTAACGTCGAGAAAACAATTGATTTTCGTTTAGACGGATATATAACAGAGTTGTTGTTGTTGTGGTAACAGAGTTCTTATTTTCGTGATTTAAAAGAAAAAGCAGGTAACAACGAATTCCTATGTTCAGATAAATATATAGTTTATGCGCCGGTGGTATCCTTAGAGACTAGGAACATCTCTACGAGTTTGATCAAGTTCTCGATCCCCTCTAAATAATTTCGATCCAACGTGCTATGATCCTCTGCCGGGAAGACGTGCGTAAAGTCGATCATGTTAATTCTAACCCAGTTCTGCTTCTCTTCCGAGGAACTAGTTAGCTCGTTCACCAGATCGTCGTAATCTTCTTTCATACGAACGATGTCGTCGTCGAAATTGCTCGCGCAAGAATTCGTGCGACAGGGACGATCCGCTTGAAAATCCGGACTGCACGATTCACTTCTGTTCACGATCCTTTCCTTTTTCGACCAGTCGTACTCGCTGCTCAGGCTGATGCTCCTCTTAATGAAATGTACCCTTTCTGTCGTCCTGTTTCTGCTTGTGTCGACGTTGTTACTTGTCGCGTCGAACACGTTCGATGTGGTCGTGCGATGACTGTTCGTCGTGGAAAATGATTTACTATCTACGTTACCATCGGATGATCTATTCACGCCTTTCTCATTCAAGCGAAGATAATGCCGCAATCTTTTCGCGTCGTATGCCACCAACAGAGAACTAGAATAAAAGCGGAACAACCGCTGGGTACGAAAGAATAGTAAGATCTTCCACAAGAAAGAGAGAAGCTTCACGATCAATTGACGACAGGGCGGTCTTTCTGGACTTATATTCAGGAAGATTTTCAGCG
>NW_017100254.1:3837943-3842679 GCF_001263275.1 Habropoda laboriosa | reverse complement strand
ACTTTCAATGGAAAAGATAAGCAAAAAGAAAAGAAAAGAGAGAACGTAAATAGTTTCAAGTATTTTAGAAATGTCTTCCGGTATTTCCTCTTACTGATCCAATATATATATACATCACTAATACCACTATTGTAACACATACTATACGTACTTGACTAATGGAAACATTAGAAAAGAACATTTCAGTTATAATGTTTTGTAAATGATAATTTGGAGAATGCTTTATAGAAGAATTCAATTTAACGCGATATACCTTCCACAACAGCTTTCGCATCCAGGTTCTTCCCGTAATGTTTGCCAAACTTTTTCAACTGTCCCGAAGTGACGGAATAAACTTGAAAGCCGGTTATACAGAATCCGTAAGTACGCTTAGATTCGGCGTACTTCAATTCTTCTGTCGCTTTTTTCTCAGGCGTGGCCAAAGGATCCCACGTTCGTCTACCTATCTTTATATCCATCACACACGGCTCTGCCATACCTTCGGTGATATCTTTCAGCTTGAGGAACGTTATTTCTGATATTTTGCAAAAAAAAAAAGAATTAAATTATACTTGTGTTGAAGCAGTGGCGAAAGGTCAGAATCAAAGTGGTAAGTAAAAAATAAAAAAAAAAGAATACTTAAATGAAAGACGAACTTAAAAAGTTCAATACTCTTGATATCTTACGTCTGCCGAAAATTTGTAACTCTGCCGTGCCGTAATATCTTGGAACGTAACTCTTCAGTTGTATCATAACAGGATCTTGCGATATTTGTAAATTTTCATAGAACGTAATTTCTCTTTTACCAAGTAACGGTTTAATAACAGGTTTAAATACACGGCCATTCGACGTACGCAACATCCCTATAACATTTTTAATTAACCATTTTATCATAATTTCGATCGTCAATATCGACGTAAAAAAAAAGGAGATATTATAGATGAAAATTCGTATTAGTGAAAATCAAATTAAGTCGTATTTCCTGTGTAACAAGACAATAAACGTTTATTAAAAATAAAGTTGACGAGAAATAGTAGAATTTCCTGTAAAGAGGTACGAATATTCAGAAATGTGGCGAGTTGCAAGAAGTGTTTGTACTTCTGTTTTTTTCCCGATCAAATTACCAAACACAAATCGCTCAGCGAGACTGCTTTCTCGGTAATTTCATCTTCCGTGGCGTGTAATTCGATCAGATGCTTACCAATCGTCTGCCGTTCGCTGTCTAACGAATGTCCGGCTACCCGAGATTCCAATGGACTAATCCCAACAGGAAGTCCATAGTCGGACGAAATTTCAGCAACCTCTATCTTTGAAAGCTTATCAAGATGACATAAAGTTTTATCGGCCTGCGAGTCTAAGGTCGCCATCGTTGTTGCACTGATTTGCACGCAGTAATTACTTCTGTAATTAAAGAGTTGCACGAGATCGCAAAAGATCTTATCTCCGCTGCGAAATCCACCTGAGCCACCAGCGATTACACATCGAAGCTTATTCTAATTATCTTGGGCTCTCTTATTTCCGTCTATAAATACAAATTTCAGTTGAACAAGCTGAACACACTAGGATAGATATAGTATGCATGTACTTATGTATTACTATGCTATTAAATTAATTGCATAATTTTCCATCTAATCTTCTCGAAAAATTCCCTCATATAATGATCAGACATTTTTATATATATTCTAATTTTATCGTTAGAAATTACCTATATATCACAATAGAAAACACTAGATTTTTCTAAACAAATTTTTATCGAATAAATCAATACACATATTTCTCTTAATAACAGCGTTTTTAAGCGACAAAACGATTTAGAAGGAAAATGCATCATGTTTCAGATGGATTATTCTTTTTGTCTGACAGAATCGAATTTCTATTACTATACTGTTATTCTATACACAGTATCGATAATTCCACTCTTAAAATAGATGTTACCTTTGATAATTCCTTCTCACTCGAACATCAGCAACTTAAAATTTTGCATTAAACATGTCACAGGTATCACATCACACTGAATAATACATATCTATATAGGTGTTATCTCTCGATGCTCTTTCAAATGATCGAAAACCGAAGCAAGTTAGATCGAATATTTAGCGCGAAACACTTTTCAAACGTCGAATTAAGGTATTCCTTTTAAACCGACAGATGGCAGAATGTGTTTGCGAAAACTAAATATTCTAAATTCGCGCTTTTACCAACAAATCGTGATATTCGTTGTTCTTTTCAAATGCAACATTAGCAAAGATAATATTTGCGTAATTAAATTGAACTCAATTTTCTACCTGTGTAACTACGTCTATGGGGTACTAATATGTACGTTCGTTAATTAATACGAGGAACCCATAACATTTTAGGAATTGACATTCTGAGCAAACGAAAGAATCATAAAATACAACTCATACAAGGCATACGTACATTTATTGGAAATAACAGAAGAATAATTTATTAGCCACTCTTCTTTTACAATTGTTACATCTATGACATTTTACATGCCTATGTATTATTATAACCTATACGATAACCAGTCCACAACGCAATACAATGTGCTCGAATACGTAACACTTTCACGTAAATAATTTCGTTCGAATCCGTCCGTGCATTAGGCGGAACAATGATTACGTTCACGAATTTAAACTTCACATAATTATAAACGATCACACGTCCTTCCACTAGACGTCTCTTTATATTTCTATTGCTGTCTCTTTCGTCATAGTGCAACGATTCGTCTACGTTCCACTAGAGGGCTATTGTTTTTATGAAATGAAAATTTTTCCCGCCACATTCACGATCGTTAAGCAAAATTACGCATTTTCACTTTGTGTATTTTTCGCCGCTTCTTCCTCTGCGGTGTGCCTTTATAACCTAAATATTTTGCTTAAAGACCTGTCGTGCTAAAAAGATATTACCGTATATGAATATTGTTTCACTGTATATTTAGTGCAAACGTAAGTGATAGTGTAAACACAAAACGACGTATGAAGAAATATTAAATACTGTTTGATAGTACTTAAAAAATTTGTGACTTTTGGTGATAGAAGATACTTATCCAAACAGGTAGGTTTCAAAACAATCAACAACAATGGTTTTCTTAAATGTTTTTCTATTTGTCGGGAATTGTAGTAAAATTAATATACACAAGAAAACATAATGTTATCAGTCCTTTCTTTCTCATTTCACCTTAATGTAACTAATTAAGATTTTAATGTACAAAAAGGTACATGATGTTAATACAAAAGTATACAAATTTATTTAGCCTCTTATGCACACAAATATATCATTATATTTACAATAATAGAAATATACTTTACTTATTTTTATTAATATGAACAATAATATTTTTTAAGATATTTTTTTTTATAACAGTATTTGTACAAAAATGTGTTTATAACCTTGAATTGCATATCAAGTTCATGTCTGTTATACATAAAATATAACTAATCAAGCTGTCCATTTTAAACATCTTGTATCAAGATGGGTACCTAAACACTTCATGCTACAATATCTAGCACCACAAGGAATACACGTATAGTTACTAGGAAAACCACAAACTGCACAAAACTGTCTCTCAGGAAATCTAGATGGTGGTGCTTGAGCAGACACATAGTTGGGAGGATTTGGATTGACATTAAGATCCTCTTCTACCAATTGAGCAAAAGTTTTGCGAAATCTTTGCTTGTAGTACTCTGCTGATCTAGTCTTCTTTCTTCTGCCCCCTCTGTTATCTAATGTCTCTTGAAACTTTGGAACTTTTTTGCTCATTACTAAAACAATTGCAAATATTTATAAAATAGATATTTGATGCATTGAAAAGATACAATTATCAAAAGCATTTAGATTATATTAAACCTAACCTAAATCAGCATGTGGATCATCATGAAAATTATCTTGCTCCAAAGCTTCCAATGCTTTCTTTTGTCTACGTTTACGGGCAGCTTCATCAAGCACCCTCTTTTGATAGGCATCTTTTATTCTACCAGATTCTCGTGCAGCCATGTTTAATTATTGAATAATAAACCTCTACTTTTTAAACTATTTTATAATATAATATACAGAGAAATCTTCCTTAATAATTATTTATATTCCTTTTTCTGCTAAAGGAAATGATATCTGATCCATAAGATCATCTACTTTTGTTTGCAAAGTATCTAAAATATCAGAAGAAATAAATAAATGTCTTTCATCCAGATCTTGAATAATAAATTTTCGTCCTAAGGCAAATGTCTCATCCAGATGCAATAGAAACTGCTTCATAGCTGCATCACTGAAAACATAATTCATTAATTTTCATATTTATTTTATTGTAGTTTTCTAAATAAAATGTCTAAACGAAAAGGGGTTTCTCTTGATGAAAAACGTACAAGAATGCTTCAATTATTTTATGAAAGAAGAGAATTTTTTACTTTGAAAGAGTTAGAAAAAATTGCACCAAAAGAAAAAGGAATTGTAGGACAATCTGTAAAAGATGTACTACAAGCATTAGTAGATGATGGATTAGTTAGGTCAGAAAAAATTGGAACATCTGTATATTTTTGGACTTTTCCAGGGTAAGAATAAAGTACATCATTCTATTTCATGTAGGTATATTATTTCATCACAAAATAATTTATAAACAAACCATGTGTATCATATAGAGAAAATATTACTGCAATAGAACAAAGAATATCTGAAGCCACTAAAAAAATAGTGGGAGCAGAATTTAAACTGCAGAAACTAAAGGAAGCTTGTGAAAGAGAAAAGGTAGTGAAAGAAAGTAG
>NW_017100254.1:3835729-3837685 GCF_001263275.1 Habropoda laboriosa | reverse complement strand
GGAATTGGAAGAATTAAGAGTTAAAGAGAATCAATTGAAATTACAAATTGCTAAATTCAGTGATACTGATCCAGAAGCTATAGCTAAAATTGAAAAAAGGGCACAGGTATACCATGATTAAATTTTAAATTTACATCAAATACAAATACTTTATCTTTTAGGAATATAAAGAAGTTACCAATACATGGACAGATAATATTTTTGCTATACAAAGTTGGTGCAAAAATAAATTTGACATATCCCAAGAATGTCTTAATAAACAGTTTAACATTCCTAGTGATTTAGATTATAAAGAGTAAAAAGAATAGAAGTCATTTTTACTTGGTGTACATACCATTCAACTAAAAGTCCTTTAGTGACATTTACCATGACTTTTCTCCCTTCACTTGTAATAGAAAAGACTAAACAATTATTTCGTGTTTAATGCTTTCCCAACTTATATACTTACACATTTAAGTTAACGGCTATGGTTACTTTATATTGCTAGACGGTTTAAATCGTTGTCAATTCAGTTTAGTACGTATGAATTGTCAATAGAGGCGTTAGTGGTACAATTTCATGCGATATTGTCTTGTGCATGTAAATTGCAATATATCTTTATAATTGAAGAAAACAGAACTCAAATATATATGAATTTAGAACATTAATACATTTATCCCACATTATATCATAAAATTATATTTTAAATACAAATTTTACAAAAATTACGGTATAAGTAGTAGATATAATTCAACTATATTTTACTTGAACGCCCTCTGGAAAAACATTTCATAGTTCTCATGAACTGTTGCGTCAGCCATTGAAATACCCCGAATTCAAGCTCTGAGAAAATCAGTAGTTACACTTCGATCAAAGCATCTATTCACGGGCAGGCTACAGACGTCTGCGATTTTACTCGCACGAGTGCTAGTCAGATTAAGTAAGTTTGATTTTCTTTTTTTTTAATTGTTCTAAACTATTAATCACTTTTCATGGTTTTGCTTAAACTAATATTGTTTCCGAAAATCTTAAAAAATTGTACGAATTATTAAATCATTCAGTTACGAATTTTAATATACATCTATGGCGCTTACAACGTGTGTAATTGAGACATGAAGCTTAGAAATTCAATAACTAAGAGGAATGAAAAGTTCCTTGTATTTTCGTGATGCCCTTCAGTTGTTCAATTCAAGTACAAAACCAACGTTACATAACATGACCTTCGTTGACTTGACACTCTGTTATTACATTTTCATTAATAAAAAGCTTTAAATTTTTCAATAAAATTAAATTATTCTATTCAAGCCAACATAATTTTAATAGAAAGATTAAAATTCAGAATAAATGAATCATGAAATAAGCTCTAACGTGTTAGGTACTCAAGTCATTCCATTGTAAATTCTAATTTTTCTATTTCTCAAAGCTTTTACAAAATATAAATGTTAAAATACTTTTCTTATGATTACTAATAAAATTAACCCAGGAAAAAATTTGTTAATTGGACCTGAATGATTTTTTCGTTTACTTTATGAACTTCTCTTATACGTAGTCGTTGTGTTACTTTTGATTTATTTGCGTAGTGAACATATAGCAAAAATAAAACGTAATACGAGTGCAGGTGCTGATATATAAAATTCTTATTTTAAGCAAGATTGGTAATTTGCTGCTAGAGTATCCAGATATAGTTTGTTTGACTGTTAGACAATTACGTCAGTGTCATCGTGGCAATTTTGAAACAGGATATTTTTATTTTAGACATAAAAGATATCATTCCATTCTATTATAACGAAAAATGAATTATTAACTAAACGACTACTGTCAATTATCTTCGTTTTTTATCGTTTTTTTATCGTTTTATATGTCGACCATACTTTGACACGTGCTCCATGGAAAATTCTAGCACGTTTTCATTATCATACACATTCTACTTATTTTATTTAATATTAAATGTTTCTATTTAATAACTATATGCGTAAT
>NW_017100254.1:3785399-3835610 GCF_001263275.1 Habropoda laboriosa | reverse complement strand
TCCCGCTGGTGATCCAGAGAAAGGAAAGAAGGTAAAAATTAAAGATTAAAAGTATAAATTTAAAAATTGCATCATTTTTATTTAAGCGAAAATAATTGTAGAATGTCAAGTACGTAAAATTCGTATTTCGTGCATGGAAGTACGCGGGAAATTCCGATCTCATGACGTGTGTGAACGTTGATACATAACCCACGTGATCTGACGTCACAATAGCTTACTATTTTTTGATGATACGGATTTACCGTTTCGAATCTGCTGAACTATAACTTGTATATCTATACTGTAGCGATCTCTGCTAATATTTTATAAAATTTTGACGACTTTTAATTTTTTTTCTATTTAATATTTTCGTCTATTTTTTAAACATGATTTTTCGTTAGATCTTTGTACAAAAGTGTGCACAGTGTCATACAATTGAAGCTGGTGGTAAACACAAAGTGGGACCCAATCTACATGGAATAATTGGTAGGAAAACTGGCCAGGCTGCTGGATATAGTTACACAGATGCTAACATATCAAAAGGTAGCTCTTACTATTAAAATACTTTTTGGTACTGTATTTTGAATTTTGAAATTTCATCTGCATATGTAATGTTTTAGGCATCACTTGGAATAAAGATACCTTGTTTGAATATCTTGAAAATCCAAAGAAGTACATTCCTGGTACAAAAATGGTGTTTGCTGGTTTGAAAAAACCACAAGAACGAGGTGATCTAATTGCGTACATTGAACAGGCATCAAAGTAAGCTTAATACCTGTTCAAGATGATAAAACACGCTAGACGTGTTCAGCGGGTATAGAGGAAACTAGTACTATTATCACTTCAGACCTCATGTACATCCCGCTACATCTCACTCAACTCATTCATTGATTCTCCCCCACTCAAGCGTTTTCAAAGTCTGAATAGTGATAAATTGTTAATTATAAATAGGTGTATCATGTATGTAACTATGTACATTGACAGGAGCCAGACTAGTATTAACTAGAACTGGCTCTGCTTCTTCATTAAAGATATTCTGGTGCTCTCTTACTGTGGCTGAGCCATATGTAGACTGTGCACTGTTATTTATTTGTGATTATACAATGTTTAAACTATTTGAAGAATTATCGAGCTGTAATACGAGAGTATGGAAATACAGATTCGACAATGAATTTGTAAAGCTCATTTTTTTCTTAGCAACCGAAAATAAGGTTCATTTAGATAAAAGATACAACAAAGTACAAAAAGGCAATAAAGTGATATGCTCTGTTGACAATTCAGTTATAAATTTTACTGATATTAAAAAAATTGTATTAATTATGGATATGAGAAAATAGTGTCAATAGTAAAAATTTAAGAGTTTAAACAATGAATGGAAGTACAATAAATTAAATAATGAAAACTTTGTATTGTGATATTTAAATGTTAAAAATCCATTTTAGAAGTAACAATTTCAATTTACATTTAAGTTAAGCTAGATTTGTATTACTGTGATAAGGAAAAGGAAGGATGCGGTTAAAACCACCGGGAAATAACGCTTTGTCCGGGATTTTATACAATAATTTAATCAAAACTACCGCATTTGGATTCAGTTGTTCGTGAAATTACATTCGTTACAGTTTTGATCGAGTTTATAGTTGCAATGGAAAATAGTTCCGATTTTTGTGGAGAAGACAAAGTATTGAGTGATACTAGTAATAGTGTTGTGAGAAAGAAAGAAAATTCTCTGAGACTTCGTTTAGAACGAGTCCTTAGTTCTGGAGCTCTGAAGAGTCCAAAAAGTCCATTGTATACTTCGAGTTCTCAAAGTTCGAATCCTAATCATAGTAGCTCGTATGTAAGAGAGAGACACTATTCGTGGCACTTGCGTTCTCCTAAGAAGAAAGCATCTCGCACATCGTGTTCGTCGGAAAGTAGTGATTCACTTTTGTCTTCGAAGTCAATCGTAACTAGTAACACAAATTCGCCAATTAGTCCAGTCGATCTGGACAATTGTTTTTCAACAAGTTACGTCGACGAAGGGTAAGTACTTTACAAAATTAACACTAAACAGAATCGAATTAGTTTAAACGTAAGTTGGTACGAACATAACAAATACAGGTGTATATTTACTATTTTTTTTTATTATTTCTTTCGATACAAGTTGAAAATACGTATAAATACAAGACGTGGTTTTGTAAATTTATTGGTGATGTAATCTCTTTTTTACGTGGAAAACAACATATTAGCCTATCCGCAGTACTAGTCACTTTCGAAACCTTATTCAAATTAGAGCCACGTGTCAGAATGGTTTTACGAAACGAACAGATTATACGACGTACATACGTGCAAACGTTCGTACACTTTTAGTATCAGATAGGTGGATAAAAATTAAACAACCTTCGATGAATTATCAGACGATAGAGAATTTATATAAACGTGAAGCGTAAAAACGGAACGTACATCGGTAACGACGAACGGATGGGTCGATGCAGCGCCGGCGCTGCAGAACATAGCCAAGAAGACGAACATCCCCCCACCATATTTACTTGCTCGTCGAAACGATCGCGTCGACGTGTGCCCACTTCTCCATCCAGCGTTTAAAACAGAGTGAGAAGAAAAGAGTCTCTGTCTACTTCTCTATCTCTTGTTCTCTTTCCACCTTGTATCTCGTCCCTGTCTCTTGTCGTACGAATGCACCTCGTCGTGCTCCGCAGAACACTACACGGAGCGCCTCGAACCAGTATAGAACGAATTGTTGCAAAGTAGAGCTATTTTCGCGTTTGCCTCCGCGTGAGGAATTAGGAATTGAATAAAACCTACACAGGTATGTACCAAAAACATCTACTGATTGTACCTGAAATCGTGCCTGATTCGCGCGTTCATTTGTTTGCTTGAATGTATAATATTTCGTAGCTAGAATTTCGGATATATCGTAGTGCGACATGACTGTAGAATGGATAACGATGACAGTGTCAACTAAATTGCCGCGCTCTGAAGTCGTTTCTTAAAAATTATGCAAACTGTCGCGCGCGCCTAGCGCAAAGCTCGCGCCTAGGTCACAACTCTTCGAAAGCTTTGCTTGGACTCTTCCAAATATCCAAACATTATCGAAAAATCTCGACATACATTTTTACACTTACTTTTTCGTGTTTTACTGGAGTGTCATTTTTTTTCTTTTATCGTAAAAATCTGACTGTTTCTTTTGAAAAGAAACGAGTGGTGTGTGTGTTAACCATTACGTCTCTTATTCCTAGCAGATTTAAAACAAAACTTCCAACGATTTATTCATTGATGTAACGGTTTCTTTCGTGTACCGCGATGAAAACTTATCGCGATGAGTATAATTTATCCACTTTAAGAATACAAATCATACATCTACGGTTAAAACGTATTTTTCCAACGTATTATTTATACATCTATATCCATAAATATTGCATTCTTGATGTTTAAGTAACGATTAAAAATTGCTTCGTATATTAAAAAGGAGAATACTACTTGTAGTCTTTGCTTGTTTATCCCAAACAAAATCTCACTGTTTTCTAAACGTAATATTCGTCAAAAGTGTACAGGACAGCCAAAAAAGTTTTTCCAATCAGAAACCAGAGTGGATTTTATACGTTTTAGTCTTTCGTGCATTTGAGAATGGCCTCGGGCAAAAAAGCATGATTTAGGGCACACAATGTTTTCTAGAGTACTTAGACACTCATACGTGCACATACACATGCGCATGCATACGCAGCAGGAGAAGAAGTGTATATATGCTCATTTGTACACACGCGTATTCGTGGCTATACCTATTTGTAGCCTGCATCATTGGGCAAAAAGTAGGTCTAGGGAATCAGCTGACCAAAAGAGGCGCGTGCGCTTCACTAAAAGCAGAACACATTTGAAACGCCCATTATACACCTACTCTCGGAATCCCGGAAAAAAGGAGTCCTCGAAAACGCGGACACTGATAAACCTACGAAAACTTTTCGCTTAATCAATCGCTGATTATATGTATATGCACATACACATGCACACACATATGAACAATGTTTTATATTTAGAAATATAGGCCATGCATGTTTGATTTATACAGTGTAGCTTATATGTACTATATTGTACATATATATAGAGAAGCATCGCAACCCCTCTACTTTTTTTTACAGAAAAGAAATCTGACGACAAAAGATACAGCAACGCACGCAAATTTATAATTCGAACGTAGAAATTCTGTTGCAATCGTGATTACATTTATGTTTCTCTTGGGAACTTTGCTTTTGCGAAAATATGCGAAGTTTTGATCTGTACCCGCGTATTGTTCGAACGTGTTATGTCAGCGCACTTTGCGCCATGACCGAGTGAGCGTTTAATATGAATAAACATAGTCAAGGTTGATGTAATATTAACGTAAAAAAAAACAGTCGGATTTTTTCAAACTGTACGTGAATCGTGACCTGGCGACACTCTCTCTCTCTCTCTCTCTCTCTCTCTCTCTTTTTCTCTTCGTTGCATAAAACGGCTTTCTTAAACAAAAGAGGATTTGCTAGTGAAAGGAATTTCGCTGTTAGTCATGAGAAAAAAAGTAGTGCAAAGACATAGGGGAAAATCTCATTACTTAACCATGCTACAGCTGGCTTACAATGTACAATCATAAAATCGTTAGTCTTCCTTCGAGTTCAGCCTCTTTCTTTTTTCACTTCGACACACGATAGGCAAACTGGGTTGAAAGTTTTTCAAATCAAACATTCTAACATTTCTAAAAATCTCCACTTTTAGTTCAAACTTATTAATAACTTAAATTGAACAATTGAAATATAGAATTAAAAAAAAAAATTCTAAAAAGAGAGCGAGGGAAGATTGATTAGTTTGAAAAAATATTAAGCACGCAATGGAAGTAAGTCTGAGCTGTGTATCAAGATAATTAGCACATAATTTTCTTTTTCTTTCCTGGCGCGTTGCTTCCGCGTGTATAAACTTAGTTGCATGAAAATTCACGCGTGTGTACTCTTGCATCTGACTGGGGTCGTGAAGAATTAGTGGAAGAAAAGGAACTCTCCCGATTAATTATTCGCTAATGGTAAATGATTCAGTGATGAAGTACTCGCCGCAGCAGCAGCAGCAAAAGGAAAGGAAGTCGGAGAGCGAGGTTTGCTCGATTGACGCGACACCGAATCGTGGGGCACGTCGTCACTCGGCATCGGCGGAGTTTAAGAATTCGTCGAGTTCGTCGGTGAGGAGCGCGATCTGTCGTTCGCCATCGACGGGGATATTCGCATGGATGCGCGTGTTCCGGCTCGCCTCGATGCTTCACCAGGTCGGCTGCTAGAGCTGAGCCGTGCTGTGAGAGCAAGGAGAGCCCTCGTGCAGAGAGCCCCCTCAACAATCATAGATGTATTTAACGAATTAAAATTTACGAAAAAAAAAAAAAAATACGAAAGGACCGCGTACACGTGTGCGTGCGTGCGTGCTTGCGTGCGTAGTCGTATCACGCGCATAGTCACACGTGTACAGGTGAGCCCGACGACCCTTTTCTCACTCGGTCGTGATTTACGTATCCATAGGGTGGTCGGTTTGTAACGTAGCTGAACCGACGGTAGCTGAACCATAGTGCGTTACGCAATTACGTGTTAACAGCCACGGGCGTCGTACTGGCTACGTTACGTCTACACTTATATGTAGAGAGACGAAGTTACATGTACGCGTGTCCTCGCGTATACGCGCATACCGGTAAACGTTTCTTGTAAGTGCGTATACACGCGTGTGCATCGTTACACATAGAGCCGCAGTCCCGGGTTCCAGTTAATCGATTGGTCGTTTGCCAACCCATTAATTAGCGCGTAAGTCCTCGAAATCGGGAGGTGTAATTCGTCGCGACACGTCGTTTATGATCATCATCCCAATTTCAAAACTCTTATAATATCTCTCCATTTCCTTCTGTCTCCTACTTTTTCCCTCTTTGTCTCTCTGTCTACCTAACCTCTTTCTTCGGTTCACGCTTTCGGAGACGGGTTACATGTGCACGCGTGTACGATTGCCTGCCATAGTAAATACGGTTTTTTAGCTTGTACGTGAATAGTGATAAGGATATAACGTGGTGCTATGTTCAGAACATTCCTTCAATTTCGAACCATCTTTGGTTACTTTTACTCTCTCTTTTTCTCTACTTCTCTATCTCCCACTCTTTCTCTGTGTTTACTTGCTTCTATGTGTCCCTTCGTGCAGTACCAATTCTTTCGTGGGTAAAGACACTCCAGTGAATATCGACTATTTTTGTACGAACGTGAATAATTCTAGTTTTTCTTCTTTTTTGTTTTTTTTTTTTTATATTTTTGTTATGGACCAACTTCGTTCGAAGCTGATTTCTTTCTCGTCATTCCTTCGTTTTTGTTTCTTCTTTACCAGCGAACAATTCGAGAAACGTGTAAATTCACTGGTTTGCATTTATTTCCGCCTTTGAAATGTTTCTCCTATCGAGGCATATGATATCGCGCGCGCTTCAGGTATCTAAAATCGTAAATTTACAACCGATTTCACCATTGAACCTTATTATTGTGCGATCGTTAAGAAAATTTCTCACTGTTATCGATATCGACATCGACCGATATATTTTCTGACTACGCAAATCGACAAATAAATTCAATATTTGCTTTAACGCGCGAGTCACTGTTTTATGCGCCAATACTACAGACATCCCAGGAAAAGGTCTCCGTTACTGCGAAACTGTGGTGAAACTGCGATCAGAATTTTTAGAAGTACGTTTATCTTTGACTAATAAAACGTTGTTCTGTCAAAAATGCAACAAAGTCTTTTATTCATTCTTGTCCAAGCCAATAAAGAACTCGTACACACTATAGTCTGTTTTCCCCAAGCTATAGTCCATTTATGATTTTCTGTCGTAACTCTTAGAAACAGTTGCAACGAGACGAATATTTTCTTTCCCCCCTTTAATTCTCCCACACATGCTTTGCGTTTTTTTTTTATCAAAAAAAATACTCAGCTGTTAAGTAACAGTTACGAACCATTTGCGAAGCATACGGAGGCAGAGAAATAATAAACGAAAGTGAGTCACACTTGCGGTTTAAGAATAGATATATTCCTTTACAAGGTTTTTCTTATCTCGAGCACAAAAGAATAGAATGTTTGCAACATAGTTATTGACACTTAATGAAATCTGTCAACAAGCTGTCAAGCACGCTCAATTTAAAATTGTAACGCAGCACGTGTATATACCTTTCTCGAATATGGGTCATTAAGGTTGTCAATTTGTACATGACGATGATTGAAGTCTGCAAGTTTATATATATATGTCAGTGATCTCACGTTGTGAGCTCTCTATTCTCAAGGATCATATTCTTTACGTAACGCATTCAAACAAAACTTCCTTCCCCTTTCTTCTTTTCTTCCTCTCTCTTATTTCCCTCATTTCTACTGCTATTGTATTCGTAGGCTTTACCCATTGAATTATATTTCATTCCAGTTTACTGGCGAAAATCGTTTTATTCCTATTAAAACCTACTGTAGTACGTAAGTACTGAATATAACCTATGACGTAAATGTCAGCTGCATAATTATCGAAGCACGTTTAGACCGATAGAATGTTAATGCTTTTAACAACGCGAGTGATATTCGTTTTATTTTCGTATAGATTCAATTGCATCGAAACCAATTATCTGTGCAATCCTTTTGCGTTATCTACTGTTTGTAAAGCAGGTTGTGAATTCTGATATACCGGATGTGGGTTTGCTTATCAAAGCCGATAACTCTTTCTGCAAACGAAGTCTACGCATTTTTCTTTCAACGAAAATCCTCGTTTCGAAGAGAATGATTGTTATTCTAGTAATTAAGCGTAACGGAAAGGTCAAACCATTGTCAAATAAGTACTGACACACTAGAAATAAAATTAATCCAATCATGAAAGTTCTTTTTTTTACGTGTTAACGCATATTGGAAGCGTGGTACATGAAACTTCTAAAGAAAGGAAAGTTTAGGTAATTTTATGCTTTACAATTTGTACAAAATAAAACAGTTTAATTAAACTATTAATTACTTAATTGAATGATTAATATGTATCTAACTGAAAAATAGACTGCTATATTTGCAGTTGATAAGTAGAATGTCGGAGGATAAGACTTGTAGCGACATCTCTGAAATAAATCGGTAAAGCAGAACGTGACTCCCAAGTTGTTGAAGATTTCTGTCGTACCGGCCAATCATATTGAGTATTCGGTACGGTCCAGTACTGTGGGTGGCAGGTAAGACAAATTGTGGGAAGAAGGATGGGGGGTGGTATGGTGACATAGTCGTAAACACTCGCGCAAGGAGTACGTACACAGTCTCGCGAGGGCTCGTGCGGCGATTACGTCGTCCGGAGATTGAAGCGTGGTGATCGACGTGTGGTGATCGTGATTTGCAAACGTTTCACAGAAACAATCGTCTCTCTGGACGAAACCAACCAATAGAATTACGTCGAAAATATTGTATATAATCGCGGTTTCGCGGTACGTGTCAATTTCGCTGGTCGACAGGAAGAACTGGGAGATATTCGCGTGAAATTGGCGCGTCGTAGCTATTCCAGCGTGAATGTTTTGAATGTGCCGGTGAAATAGAAGTCGTACGCGATGCGTCGTCCCCTGATTCGCCATCTCTCCGAGGGTGGTGGCGGTGCAGGTGACAATACCACCGGTGCCAGGAGACAGCAATCCGTGAAGGAGGACGACCGTGCCAGTTACACATGGAATTGTCACGAATATGGCCATCACCTGTCCTCCTGCGATCTTCTCAAGGTCCCCACAACGTTCGCATATCGCGGCCAAGCTACATCACCAGAGCCACGAATCGCAATCCACAGGTAGGCCCGAATTCGATCAACAGTAGTCGCATCTTGCGTAGGTAGGGGAGGCTAGCTCTGAAAATTGTCCAGGTCAGTGCATCCTTTGGTGGCTCATTCCGGGTAACCGCGCTCGCGCACTGCACGCAATCGCCAGTTATGGCTAAGGAACATGTTTCAGAAGGAATCCTCTTACAAACTTTTCCTTCACACTTCCTCTAACAAGTTGTAATTACACGTATTGTTCGTCGAAATGATCACATTGTTGAAACGTGTAATTGCAGCTGTTAGGAAATTAAGAAAATTGCAACAACTGACACATGAACGCTTTAATAATGTAATTGTTTCATAATAATAGGTTAAGAAAAATATCGCAGTATCATTGTGGTTTTTCCGATTAACTTTCTAATAAACTTCCTGAACGTCAAGGTGAATCATTCGATTATTTTTTACGCGCTTACTGCTTACGATAATCTACGACAGCTACGACTACAGCGTGTGTGGATTCTAAAACGATTTGGGTTTTTCCAAATCAGTGTTCCGTATCGATTGTCCACATTTTCCTAAGTCCTTCCCTAATCCTGTAGGTAAATTGACCCTAAACACCTCTGGCATAGTTGTAAAGCGTGTGCCAATGTGTATGCTGACATAAATAAATAAGCGTGTCATGGGATTGACATTTTTCATGGAGAGAAATAATTCCCTATGACTGCTTTAGTCAAGTTTCGGTTTAATTTATATTAATTCTCTTAAATTAAAAGTACGTCGTTATTTTTTTCCGTTACGAAAATAATCTGAAAAATATTAAAATATATAAAACGATGCGTAATGAGAAATCCGTTAGCTTTGTTTCTGTTCCTAATGTCCAGACGTTACGTATAGAAAATATGTTGTGTTTACGTTCGTGGAAGGTCGCGGCGACCGTAAACACGAGAATTATAACGCCTTGGGGAACGAGCAGTTTCTCGAGTTGCACGTCGCGACGTAAACGTGCAGATATAAAAACGTTGAATATTTCCATGAAAATATATACATATATTTTTGTGCATGGATTAAGCTGCGCCCTATATTTCGCGACCTAAATCCTCTTGGATCGTATTCGCAAAAGGCGCATTTTCTAAATGACGCGTGCTACTCGAGAGAGGGTCGTACCATTTTGTCGAGCGACGGTGCATATTATGGCAATGTTTACAGCCATGTCGAATCGTCGCGATCGGGATCGGAATTGTTCCTAGAAAGTGTGTGTCCGGCGACATGACAGTGCAGTGAATCGCGAAAGTTTAGTTGGTTGTTTGCGCTCGTGGCGCTAACGCGAACTGTAAGCAATTCTTAGTGGATGAAGTAGGTCACCGATGAATTTACGATGAAAATAATCCATTTTGATTCGAACATGTTGCCGAAGTTGAATATTTACGGGAAATTTCGTTCGGAACACGTAACCATAACGCGAACTGTTTTTACACAGAAAAATAGACGTTTTTCTACCTCTCGTGTGGGAAGTGTTCTACAGAAAAGTTTCTTGTCTACATTTATAACCTCTTAATCCGTTGAAAGAAACGTAAAGGTTAGTAAAAACTTACATAGCACGGATCATATTTCTTTCGACGTATATTGTAAAAAGTGCATTTCTAAGTAACACATGCTTTGAATTTTGCAACGGTTTCTATTGATTCTTGAGATATGCGATTTCGTATAAAAATAATATTCTTCGAAAAAGAAATGAAATCTTTTTACCTTAACCTCGACATATATTTTCAAGATTTTTGCTTAGACGATTAGAAGAAATTCTAATCTAACCTAACACATTTCGATTTTAAATCAGAATTAGTTTAGGATTACAATTTGCGTTTGAGTCGCATTCAATTGTAAGGTTAGATTACAAAAATATGTCTAACATTTGACAACAATATATTTTATTTTACAAATCATTATTTCTCTTGCGTTTACTATTCCATTGCATATTCGCCGTCAGTAATACCTCAGTATTTTTAATTTCGCTACGAATTTCGAAATAAGTGCAGTTTACAAATTCGCATATCTCGCGAACGAAACGAAAGCGCGGCAAAATTCAAACTGCGCGTTACGTAGAAATCTATCCTCTACGATATTGCGACAATATTTTCGCCAATTTTTGCCGAAAAGGAGAAAAATACGAAGTAGAAAAGAAGGCGGGAATAAAGGGGAACGAAATGAATAGGGAGAGAATATTTTCGCCGATCCTTTTCGAAGATGCGAAGCAAGCACGGTTAAACCAGGTGCATTAGGTTGAGTCGGCTCTTTGAAATCACATTTGATCAGCCGTCAGATTTTCATGTAATCCTTCATATGTTCATGTGTCGGACATATTTGGTTATTGATAAGCTCGTGGTAGGGATACCACCAGAGGAACACGCGATGCATTCATTTATTAAAACTGATAAAATGTGCGGCTGATACGTTTGGGGGAATTCCAGCCCTATTGATTTTGCTTTACGGTGGAACATCTTTTATCGAGTTAGTGATAATGCTAACGTAGAATGCCTTAATATGTACATAATCAGAAATTCTTCTACGCTCTCTACGATTGGGAAACAATTTTATCCGAAGTGGACAAACAGGTATGTGTTATTGAAAGAAAATCTTTCTCCGTGGCTATTTTAAAGCCACTATAACGTGCGTAATAAGTATAAGATAGGAAGCAAAAAGATGGGGTAATCGGGTACGTGAGAACGTGGCGTTTAATTAAGAATTGAAAAGAGTATTTCGATTGTAGTTGATATTAAACTGTTCATTGATAGTAACGTGTTGTAAACAATGGTGGTTTGTACACACGGTGAATTGCAGTTTAACCTTTTCTAATTTCTCGTGTTAGCCGTGCTAAAATCTAGTTAATAGGTTTATCAGATATTGTTGCAATACGAGTGTTCGTGTTTTCCTGAACGTTTACGGAAAGATTCGTAATATTTCACGCAGTACAAAATAAGTTGTTAACCTTTTCTTTCGTTTTTTATTATTTAATTAAGTTTCGTTCGTTACTTATGTTTTTTTATAATTTACGGTGATAAAGGAGGTTTGGTAAGCACAGATTGTAATAAAACCAAACCAAAGTAAAAGATAAACGAAATGATCTAAAATTCTGTGATCATGAATTGGGAGATTTCGGAACTGAAAGAAGTTGTTACTGAGTCCTGGAATAAAATTAGCGAACGTATTTCGAGTTACATATTTTTGAGGTTATACGTAAGAAAGGAGGTCCTACTGTTACATTTTTGTATTTAATCACTTAATTGTAATTTAATAAATATTTCTTCTACTACTGTATTTAGTTTTAAAGAAATGCTACTTTCACACTTTTTCCATAGTATTCATAATGCTTAGGAGTTATTGCTTAAAATACGAAAACTCTTGAAAATTGTAGCGATGCTACAGTTAGGTACGCTCCGCAGAGAATGCACCACGCGAAGCTAACCGAATTTGATAAAAAGCCGTTTTATCCCTTAAAAGCTATCCTCAAAAGAAAATCACGTTGATGTTATCGTAAGTGAAATTTCACCCCGAGCTAACTGTGTTTATGATAATGTTGTCACTACTGATAGCGCGAGTACATACCTATAAAATTAGCATTACCAGTGTTTCTTAAATTTAACTAAATAAATTTAAAGTTACCTCTGAGGGTTGAACGAAAATTCTAACTCATGCTAAGAATAGGGAATAGAATGGAATAAAATTGATAAACTTGAAAAAGTAGAAAATAGTTGTATGTACAATAAAAAAAAAAATAAGCACAGTAAACAAATTGATCAATATCCCACTGACTCGTTACAAATTTCTAAAATTGCATAGCGAACGCAGAGAAAAAAGGGGTTTTTGAACGAAACAAAATTCGCACGCTGCAAAATCTCCTCCATGGGTAGCATTTAAGGTTCAGTCAGCAATTGTGCATCATAAAGGTTTAAGCGTTAATTAACGTATCCGAAAGGGGAAAGAATTTTTCACCGTGATTGTCACACTGGAAACTAACTTGACCTTATTCGATTATGAATCAGTTCCATGAATATTATTTGAAATTGCCTGTCAAATGCAGCCGTCGAGAGTGTCTGATGAGACCAGTTTTGATGTAACCGTCACTGCATGCCTACAGTCTCTCTATATACACGTATGTATGTGTAATATCTGATAGAACATACACAAATCTTTCTTTTACATAATGAAGGGGAACGTATATTGCGAAATGCCAGGGAAGGGTATAGAGGACATCCTCATTCTAGCCGCGATAGTCGGTCGGACGAGAGCGGAGATGATCGTTGAGTAATAAATTAGTTTTCCAGGAGGTAACACGGGAGATTATGCAATCGGTGTCAATAAGTGGGGCAATCTGATGGAAGAACGGAGATAACCTTGAACATCTGGTCTGGAAATGTCGGAAACGGAAGCTGGAGGACTGGGAGGACTTGCTTGTTTTATTTCGAACCAGATCCTACGTCTCGTAACATCTTTCCCGAATCGTCGAAGGTTCTCGAGTCTCGTTTGTAACGGGGGAAACGCAGGATGCTTGTGAACAAGCTGTTCGGTTAAAGATAACGCTCGATTGAAAGTTCTGTTGAAATTTTAGGCTTACTTTTTCGCCGCTGCACAGTGGAGAACAGGTAGTTTCCGCCGTTACGGGTTAATTGCTTTCTGGCGACCGTTCGTGAAGCAGGAGATTAGTTTCCTTGGAAATTATGCCGATCGTTGCGTTAAATTTACAATTTAAGATAAAAAGTTTGATGCGAAGAATTGGCACGGATAAAAATTCGCAACGCGGGAAATTTGAAAATATTTGACCGATTTTAGCGGAGTTAAATGCACTCGGATATGGTGGAACGTGATTATCTGGTAGAATTGTACATGTGAACTGATGGAGGAATGAAAAATTCAGAGATAAGCCGATTTGTATGTGTGATTTATTTTATTATGAAATTTTCGTATTGAAACTCTCAATTTTGTAGTAACGTCGACAATCTACCGTCGATTTTTGGATAATTTTGGAGAATGTTAGGTTGCAGACAGAAAATTCAGAAGCTTAATTACTATATTTTAATGATGATAGAAAGAAGATGGATAAAGAAAATTCCTTTTATATCGCCTTCTTCTGTCTAAATTCTGACGTCACAAACACGACCAATAAGATTGTAAGAAAAACACACTTTTTTGGGTTTTAACTGAGTTTGTTAACTAAGTTAATTTGAATTTTGGCCAGCCTTCTATGTAAAACACTCCACCGTGCTCTGTCGCGAGGTTTTTGTGTCTTTTGTTCCCGACTCTCCGGATTCGGGGATCCGTTAATTTGAATCGATACTCTTCTCGCTTATATTCCGCTCGCGCGAGAAGAAAATCGGAGATTCAAGTTTGATTCTCGTTTGATTTAATCGAGGCAGTGAATATTCATTCGTTTGTTGAAATTCGAGAAGAACGATAAAATCTGAATTTTAAATTGCACTATAAAATTTAACGCGACGCAGCCCGTTTGTTTTTTCCACTGTTTACGAGCAAAGATTGAAATAATCATGAATACACGATTAATACGATAGTTCCACGGTTCGTCAAGGCGGATGAAACGAAAAATTCTTACGCCACTTCTTGCAAACGTTCCTTTCGATATTTATTCAAATATCCAAGCAGCAAAAGTTTCAAAAGAACGAAATACCATTAACTTCACCAATTTTCAGTTCTTCTTTCAAATTCTAAGGGAAGCTCGAAAAGTCGACGTTCCTGTATTTGAAGAGTGTCAAAAGAATTCCTTTCAAACTCCCTGACCAAACAAGCGTCCACGAAAGGGTTAATTTTCAACGAGAACGTCCAAGTGGCCCAGCGTAATCCGAATTTTCGGACGTCGTTCAACAGGGAGATCTTCCCTTTTGCTCTCGGAATTGGGTCGCGAAGAATTAGGCTACACAGAGGTGCGTCTAATTGAGAAATTCGGTTTACGCCCGTAGGAAAGAAAGCGATACACTCGACAGGGGAGTAGAGTCAGGTGTGCAGCATGTTGCGTGACACCTTTGATCTTTACATAGGTAAATACTCCATGTCCATTCACGTGTCCCTCGCTCTTTCTCTCTCTATCTTTCTGCGCTCGATGTTTCCGTGTAGGAATAGATACCAACGAGCAGATCTCGTTTTCTCTCTTTCAGGAATTGCATGCTCGGGGAATAGCCCGGGAATCTTCCGAAGAGGAGAGGATCGTTTCAGCATCAGTTGGAATCCGCCTCGTAGATGGTAGCGGCCAGAATCAGGAAGTAGTTTCTCGAGAATTTCATTTCGAACGAAAGAAAGAGCGGTACAGTCTGCCGGACAGTTTTGTCTTTTACTATTAGCTGACGATTAGCAATCGAGAGTAATGTTTCAGGATATAGCATAAGCTGTAATAATGGTGCGTTTCTTATTTTGGTTCGACGTCCTCGCACAGTAAAGAATTTATTTTTGTCTGGGTTCAATTTGTAATGGGCTGAAGTAGCGTGTTTGAAGATGTGGAGCGTGAAGCTCTATACCGTGTTACTGAATGATTAGGTTTGAGAAAAGGAGAAGAAAGGAAAGAATTTAACTGGGAATTGATAGTCTTTAAAACTCTTTAACTTCCTACTTTACGATTTTTCAATTGTTATTTGTCTTATGTACTTATGGCTTTAGTAATGTGTTAAATGAAAAAGTTTGAGGTATTGGGTATGCTTTCTATTTAATAACCCTCTGACTTGTATGTTACAACTGAAGTTTGAGTTAAAGTGAAAGTTTATTGCAAACAGGTCTCACTTTTGTAATATCTCAAGCGTAAGTTAGACCACGAGTGTGATTCGTTGTTGTAAGGCAAGGTGTTAAATCTCAGAAACTTGAAATTAATCCAAAAGATAAGAATTTCTTGAGAAGAGGATTAAAGAGTTGATTAATTTATTTGGTCAATAAGATTAAAATTTTTGGTTGACTTCGGATATCTTATTGTACACACCGACTGTTTATTTAAGATGCTAACCGAATACATAGCAGTCGTTAAAAAATTGCCGGAAAAACAAATGGTCAATATATCGTCGATTAAATATTACTTTTGCGTTACATTACTTGTGCTTCCGAGCCGAATTTATAATTTCAAATGAAAAAAAGATCGTTCCTTCTCGTCTGCTCTAAAAATCTCCCCAAACTCTCGAGCACGGCTACCTAAATCCCGCACCGCAATCATGGTCTATCCACTTTTCGTTTCGTTACGGTTCTCTCGTTAGAAACAAGCCGGACCAATGTTCGCTCTGCTCCTCGAAATGGAAGTTTAGGCTCCCACCCGTCAGTTTTTCGATCGAGAATTGATGAATGCGGATGGGTGCACGCGGTTCAAGGACACTAGTAACATTCAACGAAGATTAATGATCGCGCAGAGAGAGGGGTCGCGGGATAATTCCGCTAAATTTCGCCTTCACAATAGAACGCGCGAGATTGTTGGTAAAAAAGCAACGCGCCCTGTAAATTGACTATTCTAGTCGGAATGCAACCCGAAATGCGCATCCTGCTTCTCTCACCCCTGTACACCCTTTCGATCCCATCCTTTTTGCCGGCGAATTCACGCCACCCCAGCTCTCTCTCGAGTTGCCGTAATTGAATCGTCCCGAAAGGATTCGATTCTACTCCATTCTTTTGGTTACAGCCAGCTCGATTTTGACCGCGAAACCCCTTTTAATCCCCGGGGGAGCTGGCAAACAGCTCGACAGCCATGTGCTACGAGTAAGGATCCGTTTAATTAATGATCCGGATGGAAATTCAATTTATCGTGGCGGAGATTACTGCCGAGGGGTTGTGCATTGTTTTTTGGGGGAGTGATCGAGGTACGAGTGGTGTAAGTGGGAAATGTTGGATTCTGGGTAACGAGGGATGAAGTAAAAGATTTTGAAAATTTCACGATTTACATATCTTTTATGTGAGCTACTATGTAGTTATAGTCTCGGTTGAGTATGCCATTTCGTCCCGAAAATCAAGTATAATGCGAAAGTGGTGTAAGTGAAAAAAGTTGAATTTTGGATAACGAGGGATAA
Source organism: Habropoda laboriosa (assembly GCF_001263275.1). Taxonomy (NCBI): domain Eukaryota; kingdom Metazoa; phylum Arthropoda; class Insecta; order Hymenoptera; family Apidae; genus Habropoda; species Habropoda laboriosa. The sequence goes on along the minus strand of NW_017100254.1, from coordinate 3,818,810 downwards.
GGTGAAATTTGTGTAAAATTCAGCGATATGAAAGAACTTTTATGTAAGCCTGAGATAATAATGCCATTTTGCTCTGAAAATCAAGATACATGTATGATCGTTTTATTCAATATCCTTCTGATTTACACTATTTTCGCGAAAATCAGGTAGGCAATTAAGGGATCTGTTTGCTGAGGTAGACATTGCGGTTTTACTGCTTTATTAATTACCAAACAAATCATTGAAAAAATGAATAAAATTTATTTCTGACGAATTTAAGTCGGAAAATAATAACGAGCGTGACAGAGAAACGTTTCCCTTCGCTCGTTTCTTCTTCGAGATCCACAGGTCCAATGTCATCTATCTCACACCAAAGTTCATTTTTCTTAGTTTGACGCTCCATAGTTTTCGAACGAACAAAAGCTATCGAATCACGTATATTACACAGTCGATAGTCGAACATTACGAATTTCGTTCAATACCAGATGAAAATCGCACGAAATTATGGACGAACCTAACAACTAGAATTTCTAAAGAAACAAATTTAAATTTGAACTTTGAACTTTGGTGAATTGTTATTTAGCGACATTATGAAGGTAAACGTCGGTGACATTAACGACGAAAGCAGTGATATCACGTTGCATAGGAGGGAATAATAAATATCATTTGAAATACCAATGGAAAATAGCAACCGTTGGATGTCTCGAACGCACGAGGGAGCTTCATGTAGGAAAAAAAATCGTACTCGGTATGTTGCGCAAACCAGAAATAGGGTTAAACGTGGAGATTTGTAGGTGGTAGGAGGCGGTCATTTATGGCTTCTTTCGATAACACCCTTGTAGGGGCCTGGCGAATACGCGAAGACCCCTAGGTGCTCTTCAGATAAGAAACGGCGAGTTACCTAAAGGCACTCGCGTGATTATCTTATTCGATTAAATTAATTGCTTTCTTCTCTTCACGACGTCGAGACGTGATGGAAAACATACGTTGTACGTGGTCGTTTTGCGTTAAAATCTGGTCACTCGTTGGCGAAAATGTTTCTACTTTGATTGACAAAATTTTGTATAAAAGTAGGTAAGGTTTGAAGTTGGACATTTCATACGTTACAGCTTAATTCATACTCTTGTAGGTGATTTTTTAAGACGCTCGGGATATCGAGGTATATGTGACTATTGCTAGTGAACTTTGAATATTACGGTGACACGAATGTGGACCATTTGGGGCATTTTGAAGTTGAACTTTCCGTGACATTTATTGAATCGAACATTCGGACGTTACTGTGTACACTAAGAACTTGAATATTAGATACAAACTTGGACACAGTTTTGAGAGGATATTTGCAAAGAATACTTTATGGATTTTTGTAAAGATTTAATTGGACATTTTGTTATCGCTATTAAATTCGAACAAAAATAACTCATTGCCTAGAAAAATTCTAAATTCTGGAAGGATGGAGTCTTGAAATTGACTCAAAAATGGCGAAAGATAGTGAACAAAGTATGCACAGATAGAATTTTTCTTCCACTCTCCACTCACCAGATATTAATTTATTTTCTAAATAATGAACACTGTGAGAGCCCAATATAATGCTACATACGCATATGCTTCTTGTTAGCTTTGCTTGTTAAGCCACTTGAGCTAAAACAATGAAAAAACGACGTTTAAGTTGAATCTTCAAAAAAAAATCAATTATTTATCCTTGGAAAGAATAATAAAAGAAGAGAAGAATTTCTTGTCAGAGGTCTCTTCTTTCGTAAAACACCGGCGTGTAACGACGAAGAAAGGAAAATATTTTAGAACACGTTGTTTTGAAAGGAATATTGTTACAAGAAAGCATTCTCCTTCTTCCTTCCTGAGCTGATGTGCGCACTCGCGTAAAAATTTAATCTAAATTTGTGTAAGCTCGCAATCTCCGTAGAAAAAAAGAAACCACCCGATTTCTCGAGGAAAACTAACAAGATTACGGGTGGTAAAAATAAACGACGCGTGAAATTTCGAAAAAAAAAGAGAAAGAAAAATAGAAGAGATCTTTTGTAATTTTCCCCAAATATTCCCGTTGATACGGTTCTGCTTTATCTGCTTCCTTCTAATGGAGCAAAGAAATGTCGCCTGTAGTAGAATATCCTCGAGACCCGTTATCTCTGCCCGGTTTCCCGAGGGAATCTACTGCAAACAAACACTCGTATCTTCGTTTGCGTCGACTTAAAGATTGGAGAAACGTGGCACACATGTTACGAAAGACCGTTTTAGTTTGTTTTCATTCTCCATCGGCCCTCTGTAAACTACGGCTACCAAATGAAACGTGTCGTTTTGAAATTAAGAAATTCGGCGCTTCTGATTATTTAAATGTATATCAGGTCATCTCTCGTATGTTTGTGTCGAATTTTATAAAATTGGGTCGGTATTTCCAACGAACCTTTAAATTTGATAGAGAAAAGCGTAAGGGCCTTTTCAATCCATAACCTTTCTCTATTTTTGCTTCTGATTATTACAACTTTGTGACGAATTTTATAGTTTAGATCGATATTTCCAACGAACCTTTAAATTTGATAAAAAAAGACCCAAGTGCCTTCTCAATCCACAATTTTCCATTTTTTTTTTTCTTTCTTTTTGTGAGACCATTATTGAATTTTCATTATATTGTATTAATGTTTCATCTAGCTACTTGATTGTAAAATGTTGAAATGAAATTTATTAGCTGTGCAAGTGAGTAATTGAAATTTTTCAGTGAAACTGAAAGTTTATTTAAAAAAAAAAGAGACAGCAAGTTGTTCAATTGTTTTACTGTAACTTTAAACTATTTGCCAGGCGAGCGATGAATTCCATCACGGAAAGATACTGTCTTTAGACGTGATCCAATCGTCGAGCCATTTTTGTATCTCATCCACTGATTGAAAGTGGGTATCGGATAAGGAGTGTTGCGTCGATCGGAACTGGTGGTAATCTGAAAGAGCAATTCATATGCTTTTGTAGCATTTTTTCTTTGTTGGAATTCGTGAAGGATACAACCTCGGATATGCACTTTTTCTGCCGCCATTATTCACTCTACTGAACTGGACATTTTTTAAGGTTCCATTCGTTAGCTCTGTGCGAAAGTTTCCAGTGGAAAGGCACTTATTTGAATTATCACAGTTGTGTCAACAATTACTTGCATTCTTGTGACAAATTATTGTAAATACGATAAAAAGTAAATGCAAATTTCGCTTTGCATAGAAGCCAATATGATTAACTCCCCTTTTCGATGTTCTTCTAATTTTATTATCGAAGCTCGGTGCTCAATTTTTCATAAATAAGACAAATTTCATAAATTTGATTTTATGGAGTTAGTCAGTTTGGCTCGTGGCTCATACGTGAACGTAGCAAAAAAACAGGCGGGAGAATCGGCTGATTTGAAAATAAATTCTTGGACAATTTACAGAAGTTTAGATTGTTCGCTGACGAATAAAATACTGACGAATCGAGCGCAATAAAAGAACGGACGTGTATCATTCCCGTATACGAGCGGAGCTATGTATCTTGACGCAGAAATAATAAGGTATCGAAGACATGTTCGAAGGAACACCACTGACAAGGATTCATTACTTCTAATCAAACGGTTGTTCGGAGTTGTATCGTCGTGTACCGATCTCCGATTGCGTCAGAGTTTATTTCTCATCGCCGTGGATCGTGTCCTGTATATAAGTACATACTAATTACAGGAATTCCGCCTTCGTGTGATCCTACGGTAAAATGCAAACGAGATGCACGCGATAATTGAATCTCGTGTAACGCACGTGTGTAACGTGTATTGCGACACTGCTGGTGGACAGTTAGAGGGGTTTCCCCCCTTTTCCTTCTTCTTTTCCGAAGGAAACCGTATTGGGTCAAAGTGCGTGGAAAAATGTGACGCGATCGTAGATTTTTAAATGTACTTCGTATTTTATTAGCAATTAGAGTGTACTGTATTCTGTAGGCTAATTTGGTGTCTTGACCTTTTCAACGATTGATTCTTTTTTTTCAATTTTCTTTTCGTTTGTAAAAGGGAATATATTGAACTGGTAATTTATAAGTGCCGAGTGTGACTCGATGTAGAGATACTTGTGAATAAAGTTGATGTCGAGTTGCACTCGGCGAAGGAGTTCAAAGGGTTAAAGAGCTACTACCCTTGAATTTGGCGAAGAGGACTCCGCCAATGACGATTTCTCGAAACTGATTGTTAGACTGCGGATTTTATGCAAATTCGTGTGTTTAAAGGTAGGTGGAAATGTGGAAGCTAGGTAGGCAATTGTGTTAAGGTTTAGTTTTTGCGCCTTCAAATTTTCCACAAACGCATTTGTTATTTATTACTTTAATGCGGTTTCGATCACACACATTCCTAAATTAGCACAAATCATGAAACTTAGAAATAATAATTATTACTCGGGTGTCAGTCGTGTCCTTATGAAAAGAGTATTCCACTTGAGTCACTCAGAAGCCAAAGAGTGCCTATCTCCCTAAAGCAAAATTTACAAAATTTGTTTTGCTTACGAAACACGAAGCACCAATGGTGTGCTTCGATACAGAAATTACAAGAAGATCAAAAAGTGGAGTTTGTCTTCCTACTTCATCAAGGCTCCGGAAGACACACAGGTAACGATCTAATAAATCAAACTTAGAACAGTTAGAAAATTGGAAAAACGTCGTTGACCACTGGACAGGAGAAAGAAACGGTGCACGGAGTATAGTTAATCGTGGAGAGCAGGCCACTTATATTCAATGAACGTTGACGTGGTTAGTACAGATTCTCCAGTGTTAGTCATGTGAGCCCTATGTTCACCATAAATATACGCTACCTCTGGTCCCCGTGTGTGCTCCTGCTTGTACGTGTCTGCCGCATGCACGAGCTACCGAGGCCTCGTGGTTCGCTCTCACGAACGTACTCGTCCCCAGGAACGAGACTGGAGGAATCGGGAAGAGAGAGAAGGAGCTCGAGGAACGAGAGGAGAGAGAGTGGCTGTTGCCAGTGGCGATGAATTCAACGAGAATCAAAAACCACGGGAATAGTGCGTATCCGTGAACGTGCGAAGGGTTAACAACTCTCCTCCAGATGCTCGAAACTTTATCGCCGATGGCCGAGAATGCGTTCTCCGTGGAATCAGCTTTTTTAGAAAAATTTGCTTCGGCTTAACGCGTCGACGAGGGGAGAAGCGAATTGTCGTCGTCAGAGATACGCTAATTTGCATCGGCTACACCTCTGTTATTCAGTGAAGTGTTAAAAATTATTTTTTTTAAACTACTGGTGTCAATCTTGTCAATTAACCGTATTTCTATACTATACAAGACCTTGCAACAGTTCGTTGACCCTTTAACCTATAACAACGTGTTAGACTCGTGGCAGAAATTATGGTCAAGATGGGAGGAAAATAGTTATATTAGTAAGAAAAATTCATTGTAATCCTAACTTTCGTTTTAATTTGCAAGACTGAGGATTACTAAGTGTTATTAATCCGTAACAGATTAGCTTTCGTTACCTGACACAGTAGTAAAACAAAATGGCTGACGCTTAGATGCTTAGTTAGAAAAGAAATCATAGGTTAAGGGGCCCTATTGTCCGGTGAAATTAACTTCTTACCGGTGGTTGACGATAATGTCGCTTTTCACTCGAGTGCATTGACGGTCTAATAAAATTATGAATTACGGTGAAAAGTATCTTTTTAACAGTTATGCCGTGTGTGTGATCATTTTCAAATGCGTCATAATAATATCTCGTCTCTTTCTAACTTTCCTCCTAAGGGCCTCTCTCGAGTTGAATAGTCAAATATTCGCCACTCAGCCTGAGTCTCGCACGGAATGTACCGTTAAAGGATTAATCAGTTTTGAGTTTCGAGCCATTTCACGGTATACCGTCGGCAATTAGTCGAAGAACAATAAGTAACAATAAGTAGAATTGACTAAATTTCCAAGTGTCGGAGAATTCTGAAGGGAAACGCGAAGAGCACCTCCTTTATTCTAAAGAGAAGTAAATAATATGGAATATACTCTGTGTGGCTGTTGAATCGTGCTGTATTTTATGCTTGCGCACACCTATCTTTCCACTTGTCTCGTGAACCTTCTCTTCAGAACGAAAGTGAAAGTGGAGGTGACACTTTACGAGGGAGAATAATAGAGGAAGGGGGGACAACGACGGGGTTGTCAGAAGTTTAAAGTAAAAAAGAAAGAATAATCATACGTTAGCTACGACAATGAGTCTGCAACTGCTTTCATTTTTTAGCCAATTCTTTTTTTTTTTTCACGAGTAGTTTAATCTTTTAATTGGCGAGGATGAAAGTGTCTCTTGTGTTTTTTTGCCCCTCTTCTCTTGTTTCTTCTATCTTCAATTTTCATCGTTAAAAGTGTGCATGGTAAAAGGAATATTGTGACGTAAACCACGTTTGTTTCGTAGTTTATTTTGCACAGATCGGCAGCTTAGTGCCGATTAGCATAAACTTGGATGGAGGTTTGTTTCTACGCGATTATTAATTAGGAATAGATAAATAGATAAGTGGGATGGTAGCGTGCATGGAACGTGCATCGTTTACTTTTCACATCGGGGAAAAAAGTATTACAAAGCGAGCTGTTAGAAATTTCTGCTTCTACATGAATTGAACATGCACAGAAAGCATAACGTTCACCCGAGAGATGCATAATTTGTAGCGAAAACTAGGAAAACAGTGTTTAACTTTCGAAATTTCCCGAGCATCGTCGTAAATTTTCGCGAAATACAGCAGCTCGAGGGACTTAACTTGCTGGAAGAGATTACAACGATTTAATCACATTTACTTCTGAAGTAAATTATTTACCATTCGGCAGTCATAGAAATTTCTGTCATTCAAATAGAAAATTTCAATACGAAGAAGGTAAGCGTCGATCGAGTGTTTTGGCGCCAAAAATTTAAAAAACCCCAAAACGTGGACTGAACCACTTTCAAACGACTCGAACCTTATTCACTCGTCGTTAGACAGGCTACAGCTGATCAGTAACAACTGGACATTTTCCAGAACAAAACAGCAGGTGGAGTGTGTTGTCCTCCAGCGTTTTTCTCTATCAAAGAAGCTTTCGATCCGCGCGGATAAGTCGAGCGTGATACGCGCGTCACGCGGCAGGGCATTACGAGAGGCTAAACCGATGCGCGTTTCTCGCGACGTTCCCTCCACAAGTCTCTCCCTCCTCTATCTCTCTCTATCTCTCTTCTTCTCTTTCACCCTTTCACTCTATCGCGTCTCCGGTCGAGACTGGAGGTGGTTTGCGGAGGTGGAGGTGGCGTACACTGTCGGGAGCGAGAAAGAGAGGAGTGTATGTTGTCGGAGATTGAGAGAAGGGAGTGACTGCCAGTGGCGATGCATTGAACAGCCACTAAAACAGTCCTCCGGCACTTCGATCCGTTGTCAGGTCGAGTAGCCTGTGCTAATCGAGCTGTGGCTGGCTGGCTGGCTGGCTCTACCTCGATCCCGAAGATCGATCGTGAACGTTCGCGTCTCTAAACAACCAAGATCTTCCCTTCGATTCCCCCGCGTTCGAACTTTCTCGTCGGAGTTCTTCCTAACAGTGAACACGCGCGGGAATTTTGACAAAGATCGTTGTGACACGTGGGCGGTGTGTAAGAAAACGATACTTTAGATACAGTGATCGCAAGACGAAGGGCAATTTGCTTGGTTGCTCGCTTGCTGGCGAACACAATGTTATCTTGTGCTGTTTACTGGCCTTTGCCAGAACGACGACTCTAATTAGCCACGGCTAATGTAGCGTGCCGGGTTAATCTTCAGGCAGGTATTCTTGTCCTGGAAGAATCGCGTCTCACTCGAGCGTGACAAGTCATTTACGGCAATTACCACATTGCTGACGGTGATCGTTCTTATTTCGTCTTGCAAGTTCATTTTCCAAGGTGGTAATGTAACGCGTTGTATCTTCCCTCTCTCTCTCTCTCTCTCTCTGGTGTTTTCTTTTATCGTCATGCCCGGCGATAAAAGGAATTATCAGTTCGGCGAACGGAATTCGAGGTTTCCTCAGCGTTGCACAAAAACAAGATAAAAACATCCCGGGGGAAAATGTGTCATTGGGCTTAACAGTGTGAAAAAGGAAAGAAGAGGTGTAGCCATTCCGCGCGGGAACTTCCGGTTGGCGTTCGCCACGCGAACTGCATGAGAATAAGAAGAGGAGGGGAAAGGCGTGTAGTAGGCTAACAGTTTTGAAACTGGTACCGATTGAAAAGGTAACAAGCGAGCGGTGAAATTGGAAACGCAGAAAAGAAAGAAAAAAGGAAGCCGCGCGGATAAGAAAGTTCCTTCCGTGTCCGCGATTGCTTGGTCCGTTGCGCCGCGAAAGAAACACATCAGGGAAGTTAATCGATCGCAAACGATAACGGGATCCTGATGTATCCCGGGACGTGTAATCGCGGAGACGTGATTCGGCGAAACGCGTAACGAGCAACGCAGAACGGTAAACCTACCCCCTAGACATTGCTCTGCTCTGGTAACTAGCATCGAAACGCGCTCTTCTTTCGTCCTCTTCGTAGGTAGACGGTAAAAACGGTGCCATAACGTGATCGTGCTCGATGGAGAACTTTCAGCTAGTTGAACTCGGCTGTCGAACAATGTTGATCAGCTGTGTAGCTCGATCAAATCCGACGAAGGATTCGTCAGGTTTCGGGCTACTTTAACCTAATCTACCAGGTAGAAAATTTCTCTTACGAGTTGAAATTTTCTCGTTTCGAGGGTAGAAGAGAATGTTCGTGGTACCACAAGCAGGAGTTGGTGCAATTAAGCTGTATTCTTCCGGAGGGAGCTTAATTTGAACGAAGAGGGGGATTCTTTTGAATTTAAGCTTATTCTGGAAGAGAAGAGAGATCAGCGATATATTGAATAGCTGAGCGAGTTTCGAACGAGGTTTTAAGATGGATCGCTGCTTCTTAAATTCAGCCTACGGGAAAGAAGGAAAATGAGGCCTGCATATATTGACATACATTAGTTCTCTTCGACCAGAATTCCATTTCTCCGAAGAGCATCGAACGGTGGGAAATTAGAATATGAGCTAGTATCTCGTGTATTATTTTTCTCGGTAGGAAAAGAGTCCTTTTATCTCAGTTTCGATCGAACAGCCTTTCTCGTGTAATTCGACGTTGAAGGATCAAATTGGATATTTTGCAAAAAAAAAAAAAAAAGAAATAAGGCGTCTGGAAAAAAAATGACGAAACGAAATTTCATCCTCCACGTGAAAGTTGGAATTAACTGAACGCTTTCGAAATCATTTTGATACCATTATTAAACCCTGTGAATCATCTACTTATATCTGTACTATTATTTACTGGTATTCTATCCGAAGGAATAATTTCGACAGTGTTGTTGTTATTTTCTTGTTTTTAAATCAACGTTAAAGGATACCATTACGAAATTCACTTTCTATTATTTATAACTAGCTTAGAAAGTGAATGAAAAATGTTGAAAGCTGTAGAATTTCTGTGGTCAGGTGTCCCGACAGTGGAGCATCCGTTTCTAAAGCTCGGGCGCGATAACGTAATTGAAATGTCCCGGGGCTGCGATTCTTGGAAGGTTCCCCGCATAAATCACGAACGTTCGATCGTCTCTCCTTTAAGTGGATCCGTTAAATGTGAATGTTGCAATAGAAATCTCGGAGCTCTACAGATTTTTCTCCTTCTCTCTCTCTCTCTGTTCTCTCTGTTCGTCCCGTAGAGAACGATTACTGTCTTCTCGATACGCGCACTTTTATCTACGCTCTACTAAAGTGAATTACAAGCTCTGACCGCGCTCGGCTCTGTATGAAATGAATCTTGCATTCGACTTGTGCCTTCCTTCGTGTGTACACTAACGACAGAAAGTTTGGAAGCAGCACGACGTTTTAGAAGCTCACCTGTTAAACACCTGAACAAATTGGTTATTTATGACTCCTCTTGGATGATTAAGTGTGACATAGTGAGCTCAGAGTCAGAGTGTATATCTTCTACGTTTATCGATAAAAGGGTGATAAATTCTGTTATTTAACTGTGCTTGCTGTACGCATCTGTATAGGAAGAAAGGCGAAAGTATCGAGAAATGCTTTTGAACTTCACTGTCAAATTTACCTTTTCGATTACTCGTTGCAACGTGAGAGACACGGAGGGAACTTGGTGAAAGTTTCACGACTCGATTCCGACGACGTTCTGATCCAGTTTGCTCTTCTTCTTTTTTTTCTTTTTTGGTTCCCCCTGTCGGAAACACACAGGCCTCTGCGAAGAATAAAAAGTTGTTGGGAATCGACGAGCGACCTCGGACAATTATGATTACGAGGAAAATTGTACACGGCGTGGAATATAAAGGAACGCGGGTAATCAAAGTTACCATTTGCAAGAGAACTCCGATTCCCTCCTTTCGGCGTCTCACAATCGCGATTCGAAATTAATCATCGCACGCAGCCAAGTGAAATACTGCGAATACGAGATCGTAGAGCATAAAGCACACGCGCAAACCAGCTGCCAAGATAAATAATCCGGTTGCTGTGTGTGTATGTGAGTGCGTGCGTACGTGCGTGTGCGTGTGTGTGTGTGCTTCGCCACGAAATTGATGGAAAGGAAAGGACGAGGAAGATATACGTCGTTAAACCGTAAATGTAAAAGCTTTTCGAACGGGTTGAGAGCGCGGCAATTGGCGATAACGCAATTGAAATATCCACGGAGTGCATACATGCGTGGCGAGCGTGAATCACGTACACGCGTTTTCGATTCGAGGCTTCGGGGACGTGGTACCGTTTGATTCTTCGTGTTAGACTCCGGAGTGGATATCGGCCACCGTCGACCACCTTCGCAAACGTACACACACACATCTCGGCGATTTCGATTCGAGACCGTGGAGATGCTGAAGATACGAATGCTGGATTACATAGGGGACAGTGGGTGAGTACTGCATATTAAAGAGACAATTTGCGAAATCTTGCTGTTTTTTTGAACTTCCAAATTTCTATTCATTTCTTGCGACAAATGAGTGTGACCTGAAAACTGTGCTGTTGGATGCAAGAAAGGAGAGAAAGAAATCGAGAGAAAGAAATGTTAGTATTAATGGACAAATATTAATTAAATATTTGTTATATGTAGCGAAGTTGTTGCAAGACTGTCTATAATGTGAAAAAATTTGATATTTCTTCTTTACAGAGTTTGTCACAGAAATATTCGGACACCGTCACGTTCTTAACTATTTTGTCCTATGTTTCACGTTATATTAGCTGGAAATCTCTAGTTAACGTGAATATTAAATTTGCTTACTTATTTATCATGTATAATTTTTCAAAATATTTACCTTAAAATAGGAGAACGCCTACTTTTGGCGTTGCAAACACCGTCAATTTCGAAAATGCAACAATGAAATTTAAAGGGCACGTGCCGAAAAGAATGCAGAATCTAATCGATCGTTTCACTCGAAAAGAACCTAAACGTCCCGACACTCTTCTTGCATCCAACAATACAACTATGGATACATCGGAAGCGAACCTCTTTATTCCACGATATTTCACTCTGTTCTCTTGTACTCACGTACGTTTTCCTTTACGGTATCACGAGGCAACGTGTGCATCTACAGCGAAGGTGACGGTGTTTTTGCCTTCGTGAATGTGCGAACAGACTCATTCATAGTCTACTCGCGAAATGACAGGTTGTGAAGCGTAGATTCTTCGTTTTAGGTCGACTGGCATGCGCAATAACGTTCGTTTGCACGTGCAGGTGATTACTTTATGCTAATCGAAATGACCAATATTCGGTCTAGATTGAATTCCTTGTTTCTCGCACTCACCTGTTCCAATTAATTCCTTCTGAAACGACACTTGACATTTTTGCGAGTAACGTAGGTAACGAAGAAAGAAAAGAAAATATTGTGACATGCGTCTATTAGGTTCGGTATCGACGAAAATTCCCGAATGAGAAATATCCGAGATGGAATTATGATCGTGGGACCTATTTTATTCATCTCGCGGTCTCGACCACTGGAAAAGCGTCACACGGAATACTAATGAACACGACCTCAGAGAACAAGACCGATATTCTTTTCCACTTGGCGTTATAACGACCATTCTACAGCGCACTTGATAACGTAGATAAAATTTCAAACGAAATTAGAACGAGCCGAGGGAACTCGCTTTCTTCAAGGGTTCCATCCCCTACCAGAAGGTTCCTTTAAATCTGGAAAATTTACGGCCAGAATTTCAGCTATCTAGTAAATTGCCTTGTTATCGAATGAACATTTTGTTGGAGCCTGTTAAATCACTTACGAGCTTGATAACTCTGTTACTTTTTGAACTTGTGCACTGTGTTCACGTTTCAAACGGAAATTCAATCTCTGTAGTTTATAATTCACCCTTTTCAGACTAATGGACAACAGATTTGTCATCGTGTACTATTTTTGCATTTACATGCTGTATTCCTGTCGTTTGATGTCATTTTTTGGTAAAATAATTTCAGCTATTTTAAAATTATTTTCATGATAAAGTGTCCTCCTCTTTTTGGAGAATTTAATTAAACTGGGCTGGAAAGGGGTACGAATTGTAATCGTTGTTGCAAATATGAAAATTCGCAAAAATTGTGGAAAATTGGAAGACATAAAAATGCACAGAGTAAGCAAACATATATAAATAAACCTAAAATATAGTACCCGTTGTAATATTCACTGAATAAATCTACCTTCTATCTTTTTAATTATATTCACGAAGATATGAATTTGCATAAAAATCCGCAGTATTTTAGGTTCAGTACAGGCGTAACAGTACAATTAAAAATGAATAATTCCTCGATAAATGAGTTATTGGCTAATCAACGACGTGTTAGCTCGTCTCACACAGTTAACTCGTAACATACGACTTGAAATACGGTTATTTGCACTCCTCGTACAGTTTTCAAATCGCGGCTGTTGCTCGTTCGATTGAGCTAATTCGGAGGCGTGATTTTTCAATGGAGGACAGTTAATGGAAGAGTGAAAGAGCCAAAGCCTCGGGAATACGTTTCTAATTTCCTGTTTATTCACAGCGTCCCACACCGTCAATTTATCCGCGACGTAATAACCGCCGGTTTGTGGGTGCAAAACGTTGGCAAATTGATCTAACGAGGTCGTCAGTGCTCGAGCAGGAAGGCAGAGAGGCGTCACAAGGTTTCACTCGGTGAAACTTTTTCCAACCACGAAGATCGAGAGCACTCGTATATATTCGTGTTCTTTAAAATCCCGTCTAAATAGCTTTTGCACGTCAGTCGGGACGTTTTACCGATGTAATTAGCGGAATCGTTTTATCTATCGTTGGAAAGTGTCGATACTCGAGATAATTTAATCTACAGTTCGTTTCAATTCGCTTTGTTACTCGGTGTGTTTTCCCCGTATTTTAGGTGTGTTCGTTAATGGAACGAAAATAACGGAGAGATTATACAGAGTGAATCGCCTAATGCGAAGAAAACTCGTAAAAAAGAAATGATAGGTTTATCTATAACAAATTGAGAAAAAATAATAGGATGATCGAAAATGTACTGTAATCAGGTTAAAGGCTTGTTCGAAGCTTATTATACGACATAGAGGAAAATTTCAATCGGTCTAACTAACAACAGAACAATTTAACCGTAAGGTGATTATGTTAGGCGGTGCAACTTGTATATTAACTTTGATGTAGCCATTGATATACACGTAGCAAGTGTAATTTCATGTAGGTAATTTAACGCATGCAACTATAATTTTAGTGAAATCTCAGCGGACACGTACATATATTGTGCTCTATTAATTTTTACGTTAAACAAGTCCAAACGGTCTGCGATACTCTAGAACATGTACAGTGCTGCTAAAAAGTTTGGAGTGTTACTCGTTATTCGGACTAAAGCTTTTCTATGTGATTTGAAATATTGGATTTGTACAGCGAAATAGTGTTGCACAAGTGTGACGATTTGGACAGGAAAATAGAAAGAAGTACTCAACGTCTAAAATAGATCTGTAGAAATATTGATAGGAAGCTTGGAACAATATTAAACCGGAAATAATTAAAAAAATGAATTGCCGAAATGAGAATATTATGTGGAAGGTCATACAGAAAAAAGAGGATTCTTTTGTGTGAAAACGTTTTCCTAAATTCGTGTCGGTTTTCTAAAAGACAAATACACAATAATTGTAACTTTTACCTTTAGTTATAATTAAGTACGGTTTCGTAATTATAGCAGAGTAATATTTTCAGTAAAACATTTATTTGTTCTGAAATCATAACATGCTCCAAGCTTTCTGCACGAAAATATATTCGCTTCAGCTAAGAATTTGAATAATTAACGAAATTACATTACATTTTATACGAAACGTATCGATAATTACGAAAATTTTGCATAACAATAGGGATGCAAAAAGCGGTACAAAATGATATTTTGTATCGTTGCTCGCGAGTAGGTACTCTACATAGAAAAGCTCGTTTCTTCGATAAAAATCACATACAGGAAGTGTTCTCAAACGCTGCATCCGCTTTTTCCATTTAACGAGCTGAATTATTTTTAAACGCAAATTATAACGTTCGAAACTTCCCATTTCCTTTTTATTACCTTCGCAGTGCTTTTAAACCGTTTGAATATTATATTAGCTACTGTATAAAAGGACCTTGGTACAACGATATGAAAAGAGAAGAAAAGAAATGTGTGTGCACATTTGTCCTGCGATGGCGGACACGCGCCGGATGCTATGGCATCCTGCAGGAAGTTACGAGATGGGATACGAGACCGCAGAATTCGTATTCGTGATTTCTCCAGAAAGCAATTTAGAATGCTTTCGAGAGTAATACGGTTAGCAATGCGGCGTTATTATACGCGTTGCTGAAACTGCAATATTACTCGAAATCTTATATCCTTCTTCAACCCTTTAATGCGTGTACTCGCGTATCACACCTGCTTTTATATTTTTTTCTGATTATATTCTTTCGCTTTCCGTATTTTTTCATCTTTTCTATTACGGCAGAAACGTAAATTCTACTTATTTCTTTCTTGTGTCCTTCTTCAACCCTTGTAACGCTCATGACAGTGTCTCACACGTGTTTTTATTTTTCTTTAATTATTTTCTTTCGTTTTTCGTATTTTGTTATCTTTTCTATTACGGTAAAAACATAAATTCCACTTATTTCTTTACGGCCAGGAAATAAAATTGATAATTTTTGGCAGATTGAGTCGAGAGAAATGTGAGCTTAAAGGGTTAGGGTTCTTCGAACAAGGTTGAGAAATAATGGTAAAACTGACCGAGATATGGAGATTAATATTGGGAAAAATGGAAAGACAGTCAGGAACTAAAGATATACAACAAGTTGACAAGCTTTCAATCTAGACTGAAATACGAACGAGACTATTACTTAACATGGCTAGCGTTCAGATAATAGTCATGGCTGTATTTTAATAGCGAGACTACGCGTAGGTTGGCTTCTTACTGAATTCATCATTGTATATCAAGTGAGTCACTTTTGAAATATAATTAAAGTGTATTCATGATTATTAATTTGCTCGTTACATATTCAGGCTGTCGTTCATTGCGTATTCAGACTATCGCTCGATACGTACATGGACAGAGAGTTTCACTCCGTATTGACGTTCATTGTACATTCTTATGAACATTACTTTCGCGGAAAATCGACGAAGATTTCTTTGCAAATTTTCCTTCGTAATTAATCTTCTTTTACTTTTTACCTTTCTACTTTGCAAATAATGTTTTGCCTTATGCAGTTTTAAAAATTAGAACATGATGAATTTTGTCGTGCAAAAATTGCTAATAACAGCAAGCACACATTACACCGAGAATAGATAAATAGAATTGAAATAAAATCGCGGAAAATTGTCGAAGACGATTATTATGCCGCATTTTCATTATCATGCAGGGTCACGTTTACCATAAGGCGCAAGCTGAGGCCTCACTTTCTATAGGATCACGTTTCAAATCCTTAAAAAATTTTACTTATAAATGTTACATTCGTAATATGAAAACGAGCAGTCGTTGAAAACGTAAACGCCAAATTAATTTAAAGCTAGTTCGTTTGAGTGCTCGCGACGGTGTTGCGCCTAGGGCCACGAAAAGTATAAAGGCGGCCCTGTTCTTGTGCACATATTTAGTAACGAACAAGTTGATGCAAAATTTAACGCGAAGGTGGGATACCTCTTCTCTTCTCCCTTTATTTTGTTCACCAATCTGTAGCCAGCAGGCACATGGATACGTTGGTATTCGTGGAAATGATACTTCGCGGGCAAGGTTGTCCAGTTCGTATAAGTAAGTACGTTAGGTACCTACGTTTCTATATACATACGTAGCTGTACAGAACGTTTCAAAGCTGGAGGACAGGTATAGTCACAGATCATTCGATTATTGTTTAGGAAAGTGGCCTAAATCGTACACGTTTTGTTTCGAAATATTCAGAATTTTCCCTTTGGGTGTATCGAAAACTATTTCTTCATTACTTAATCAAATATTTCACAAAATACTTGTCCTTGTAATATAACTATTTTGTATGAAAAGATCGATGCAACGCAGAATAAGTGATAAATTAACATTTTTTAGATCTTTGACTTTTGACTTATCGTGGTTAAATTTGCATAATTTCGATAATACTTGCATACAAATGTGAAAAGTTCAAGATAAATTAAAGAGTACTTGCAGAAAACACCGCAAATTTTTCAGAAGTAAGAAAAAAGTTACTCGACTTTAAATTACTTAGAAAATTTGACTCGTATTTCGATTAATTATTAACGAGCATTATCGAAAAGAGAGGAATTAAGTTTCATTGCACTTTTATTGAAATATACTTTCATTATCGCACAGGGTTCATTGTCTGCAGCATAAACGAGCACGCATACTTGTACAAAATTGATAATTACCGTATTAAATTTACACTGGAAATGAAATTAGTACGATATATTTATTACTGACACGCGTGACAGAATACTTTTATCTTAAATTAGGTAATTTACTTGAGGCTTAATTGCATTAAACTCCCATAACTCTTGCTCGTCTTCTGCTTTCCTTTTGACTTCTAAAACTGTTCTGCACCTGCGAAATTGTATATATTTTTATATATTGTACAGGCGTACCGTTATGACTGTTAGCAAAATCAGTATTTTACATTTTATACTCCTTAACGTTTAGCACTTACAATGAATTATATCGCGAGTACAGTAGACGTTACCGCTAACCATTAATTATTACACGTATAAATTATACTAGTCGCGTCATACTATGTATCGAACGATTACCTATTTTCCACGTTCATTTTTGATACCTGGAACAGAATTTTGGTCGAAGAATTTTTGCGAATTCAAGCGTCGAACGCGGAGGAATATATCAAAGATTGCAATCAATTTAAATAACGAAGACACATAGTTTGTTCTGCGTTCTGTTAGCCATTCGCAATTTTTGCAGGTAACTGTAAATTTCTGCAGGTGAGGCAAACTTTCGGGAATTGAATTAAATTTGCAGCATCGTTTCCTGTGACACTCTTTAGAACGGTATAACTTTTTTGAAATTGGACCAAACCACTTGAGATTTTTCGAGAAGTTAGAAGAATTAGTTTGCTAAATGTGCAAAAAATTTGGAGAAAATTGCAATTGATGGGAGTTGCAGAGGAAATTGTAAAGGTCACTTTTTACAGTTTCTTTTGTCTCGAGTTTGAAATGAAAATTTAAAACGCACGTTTTGTAGATTTATGGCAGTCGTATGCATACATACTGAAAAATTGTGAAATAAAATTGCTTAAATGCCATGAAGAAAATGATGAAAATAGTAGTTTTTCAGGACTTTCTCTTTCTCTTTCTCTTTCTAAACTTTCCGATACCTCTCGCTTGTTTCATTAGAAGCTCAGATAAAAAAAAGTTGCAAAAAGTGTCTTTCACAATTTATTTCAAAACTCGCACCAATTTCTTGAAATTTCTAACTTCTTCAAAATCTCAAGGTCCAATTGAAGAAAAAAGTTGCACCGTTCTAAAGAATAATCTGAATATTAATTCCGGTAACCGTAGATATAACACGTCGATCCATCGAATTATTAAAATAAATCGACTGGCTACATCTATCCGCGAGATTTGATTGGCCTTGCGCGTTCTAACAAATAGACGAATGTGTAATTGCCTGGCGCAGTTGGATCGATTCGCTCCCAATTGAGCCGATGAATCTGTTAACGCCAATGATATTCGAAATATAACGACCCGAGCTCTTGTTTCATTAAGGTCGCGCGGCGTGCTCATTTCGGTCCTCGAACGTTAATTACCGCGCAACTTCCTGATGAATTATATCTGTCCTTGGGTGAAGAAATTTAACGGGCAGCGCTTAAGGAAAATTAAACATTCATTGTTCCGGCTGTTGCAGGAATTCTTTAATTCATCGTCGCGGAATTACTCGTGTCAAGTTTAATACCAGGACTCCGGTATTCTTTATTTAAAAGAATATTATTGGCATTTTCAAATTGAATCGACATTTTCTGCCATTCGACAGCGCGTTTTAATTAGAAAGCAATTAACGACGAATTGAAGTTATTAAGTTTGCGAAATGAGCGTTGATTGAACGCTTGTGAATAGGATATTTGAAAGGAAAAAAAGGTTGTTCGAAGCAATATCATTTCACGATGGGCAAAAATTCGAGTAACATTAGAAAGTGATGTTCAAAGAAGTGACTGTGCATCGCGCGTGACGCATCTTGAAGCGCGATGATGACAAGTAAGCGTAGAGAAGAGGGAGAATATTTGAAAGGCTCCGTTCTTTGTTGAAAAAGAGACGCTTTATGTATATGCACGTAAAAATATGTAAAAGCTCCTCTTTGGCAACGCTATAGAAACGGGAAGAGAATCGGAGTCGTTCCTCTTAGGCATTACTGCATCAAACATTCGAAACGTAGTGGAATTCTCGAGAACGTAAACTTCGATTGTAGCTTTCAATCGTGCAGATTTTATGCCGAATCCGATTAATTTCGTTTACTTGGATATTTACGTGATATTAACACTTTCTACTCGAGTGGCGACTGAGATGCGAATCGAGATTTTCTTAAAATTGATACTTTAAAGGACGAGACGTAAGTGTCTAAGCTGTGAGATAGTTTGAAAGTACCAACTTTTAATAAAATGTTACAAAGTCTAGTATAATATAAAAATAAATGAAATATTGAAATGAAATAGTTATATTGGTTGCATATGTATGATTTATTTCTATGCTAATTTGAAAAAATTTCGTGAATATTTTGAGCAAAAATGAAGTATCAATTTTGAAGGCAATAAGTGTTTTGTATTTCGAAACACTTAATATTAAAAATAGAACTCTTACACAGTTTTACAATTTTTGCAACAAAGAGATACAAGAAATGAAAACGCCATACGTGGCGAATTTAAAAATGTAGCTTCTTACGATAAATATTAATTTTTTAGCACAATCTAGTAGCAAGATTAGCTTCCCTATAGCGAAAAGATCATCGAGTGCAAAGAGTTAAAGTTGAACGAGTGAGAATGAAGCTGTCTTTTGAAAACCCTTACCTGAGCACAGGAAGATAAGAAAATCTCTTAATACAAAAACTGTCAGAAGTTTGAAACGTTTTGCATGTCGTTATGCAGGTACTCGAATGATTTTCGCTTGATTTTACGAGGCAATTTCAAAGATTGTTCCCCGCACGAAATAAATTTCGAATATTGTCTTTCGTGGTTAATTTCTCTTCTCGTATGCCACCGCATCCTTTGTAATCTGTGCAACCGTTACTCGTTTAATCACACGTGACTTGTCTTCTTTTGACGCGTATTAAAAACAACAAAAAAAAAGGAAGAAGCTGAAGAGGCACGACCGCTCCCTTCGCGAACCGCGAAATTTTATGCAACACACGTCTCGGCTCAATCCATCTTCAAAAGTTGCGCTGATTACTTGTTCGCCAAACGGAAACATTAAATACAATATATTTGCATAATGAACAGTTGCTTTAACGTACCACCATACGACGTACAATTTTCTTCCTTAATTTTCATGTTTCGTGTAACATACTTGCAGGATCTGATAGAAAAATGTGTCTTAAATCGGGCGTGTCCGACTCGCGGCCCGGCGGGCTGTATGTTGCCCTGAAGGGCAATTAACGCGGCCCCAAAAGATGGTACACTTTTAACACTGTTATGTGAATTTTAGCGATGTTTTTCATGACTCGATTGCGTTACAATAAAAAAAAATTAAAAAGTTGAGGAATTTTTGTTACTTTTATGCATTAACTATATTACATATGTGGTCCAAGAGAATTGCTCTTCACTCAATATTGCCCGGGGGAGACAAAATGTCGTACACCTATGCTTTAAACGAATGTTACTCGCTGAAACTCGATTTCGTCGTGGTACATCCGATATTATCCTCTTTAACATCTCCTAGCTTCTGAAACGCGCAATTTCGCATTATGAGATGTAGAGATCGCATATATGAAGTTTGCCCGGGATGTTCGATAGTTTCTTTCCACTATTTCCCGCAATTTCGTGATATTAACGCGCGTGTACGTTATTCGAATAGCTCTCTTATCGACGATCGATTTCGAGTATGTATCCGCGAGTATAACCCGTATAACACGGATAATTATTACAACGATCGCGGTAATTAATAATTGAACATCGGCCAATTTAACTATTAGGAGAAGTTTTGCACGAACGAGAATTAATGTTCTCGTCTCAACACCTTTGTGGGATTATTTATCGCTTTGGCGCGGGTTTCGTTTGCGATTTATCGTTAGCGATACACCTGCGCGGAAACGCAAGCGGCGGAGCGGTTAAAAATCGACGGTTTCAAATCTCGCCGATATTGTGCTTATTAATAACCTCGATGCAATTTTCTCAGCATGGCCTCGCTGTGCACGGTGCAACTATGTAAATTCTGGCGGTAGTGAGCGCGTAAAGACGTAATTTCAATTTAACTGTCGTTCAGCCGAATGCAAAGTTGAAATATTGCCGAGTTGCCGCGTCTCTCCGCGGAACAATTACGGCATTATGCGGGATATTAACGAAATAACACGGTGCACCAAGCCACCCGGTATCGTTACAATGTAATTAACTTGATCGTGGGTATAAATTTCTCCTCGATACAAAGTTTAATGGCGTTCATGCGCGGAGAACGATATAGCTTTATTTCTTTCACTCTCCGTGCGCAGATTTCTTGTATCGGTATTAACGAACGATAATTGCTCTCCTTTAAACGTTGAATCAGCTCCAACCCTTCGTAGGCAAACGTAGCTTTTCACACTCAATAGGCAAACTGGGTGGTTTGCGTCCAAGTCTGACTTTTTTACTCTTTTAACACTTTGAGGACGATAGACTCGTATATACGTTCGCGAAACACTATGAACGTAACCAACAAACTCGTATATTTTTGAGCAATAAAAATAGATCTTGAAAGTGAAAAATGTAACTTTGATATAATTTAGTTAACAGAACAACCGAAGTAGTGACCTAATTATGTTATACAAGTAATCAGTACTTTGACATGGCACGTAGTCCTCCGTCCGCAAAGGGTTAAGCTTTCAAAAAATCTGAAAAAATTTAGGAGCACTTATCGAAGTCTCTACTACATCACACAATTGTTCCAAATTTTTCTTCGATAAAAATAAAAATTGGTTTCGAAGAAATACGAGAGTGAAGTTTCACATGGGTCATCAGAGACCCAGACTGCCTGTGAAGGGTTGAAGCTAATGTTAAATAAAAACAAAGAGGTGAGAAAGGTTTGTTTCATAAAGTATACACGTGTCGAAAGTTGCGTCAAGGTGCAAACACTTGGAACAAGCTAGTTACCGTAATTAAGGGGGCATGCGCGATACAAAGGTGGTTTTCTTTCGGTAGGGAGTGGGATTTAAAAGCGTCACACCAGCGATCTTATCGCGGCTTAATAACCTTGTCGCAAATTTTCCCGTGCAATCGTGCACATTATGTGTCGGCGTGACGTGTAGAGATGCGAAATCTGTTCAACCGTCACTCAGCTGGCTGTAAAAAAAAGTTCTCCACCTCTGGAATATTAAAGAGAGGAGCCGAGTGAACGGGCACAGAAGCGGGGCCCCCGACGATATTTTCATGCACGCCCACTTCATTTTTACGCTCGTTCTCATCTTACAACCCCGGTGAAAAGAGGCCACTCGTTGAAACTCGTTGAAACAGGCCACACGAGAATTCGTCTACTGCTCGCCAGGTACACTCGCGCAGGTTTTTTCATCCTAACACATCCACTGTTCGAACGCGAGCCGTTCCCGGTTAAAAAGGAAGTAACAACGCGCCAAGGGGGCGTACTACATCCGGCGACCAGTTTCTCGCTTCGTCCAAAAGGGAAATCCTTTGGAATCTCTCGGGGTGATCTCACGGACGAAACGGTTACGAAATTATTCAAAGGGAGGGAATTATTCGACTTGACAAATTTCTCTCCTCCGGGATGGTGTGTTACTCCTGTCTCTTCTTAGACGTTAGCGACAATAATGGAGCAGATGTATAGATATTCGTTAAATCAAAGGGGGCGGTTTTATTTAATAAGATTTAGAAATGTCGAGTTTACTTAGGAATTGATTTTAGTGCTGCGAGAGGTCCACAGGTGTGTTCAAGCTTTTTTAATACAAGTTAAAATAGTAACGGGAAAAGAATACTGTTTTCTGTGTAAATCCGTCAAAAACGTATGCTTTTCTGTCAGATCAGCGATAAAATGTAATATATTTTTTAGTGTGCCGTAGAATTCTAGTAATTAGTTTATCTGCGCCGTGAGATGAAAAATCGCTGATTCAGTAAATCATGAACATTCGGTAATTTAATTATGGAGTTCACTTAAAAATTGGCCCAAATCTTGCGAACCCAACTCAACAGTCAACTTCCACGGCGAATTTCTCGAAGATGGTCCACAGATGCGACTCGACAAGGGAGTATCCTTTCTCCTCGCTATTATACTATACAGCGTAACTATCGTACAAAAGTAAACGCAGCAAGACACAATTCCTCGAACAAAGCCACTAACAAGTAAGCGGCCTCTTGTGAATGAGGCTATACCTATGAAGTGTACAGTGACCCGACATGCTCGTGAGTTCGAGCAATAATCCCTTGACACCAGCAACAAGAACGCCGGCCACCTATACACGCATTCAGCCTCACGTAACCAGCATCTCTATCTCCTATCCCCGTGGATACCTGCAGAGTGTATAAAGTAATATGCGAGAATTGAAAATTCAATAGGATTTCGCTTCTTCTCTTTTTTTTTTTTTTTTCATTCGGTAGGCTTGGTTGTTTTATACTTGGAATCTCATCCTACCATAGCCATTCTCAATTATTTATCTCCAACACCTTTAATTGAATATTATACCTGCAGAGTACAATGTTCTTGCCGGCTTAATTGCCCCGCCGTGTAATCGTGGTGCGTTTAAATTATATTTACTCGTCGCATTAATTAAGAGAAGATTCTTACTAGGATTTCTTTTCTGCTCTATGATCGTTAACAGAAAACGCGTAACTCCAGAGAAGTTACGATAATTACCTGGAAATTACGTCTGTTTTAAACGGACAAACGTGCAAAATGGTAATACGTTGATTTGCAATTGGAGATGTAACGTGAAATATTGTTAAGTGCGGTTGTTGTTGTTGTTACGATTTTTGGGTAATTCTTCGTTCTCCTTCGTCGGAGGTGAAATCAATTTGTTCGGGATTAGCAACGGCGACGATGAGCGTTGGTTAATGGAAAATAAAACAGAAAATAGAGCGTTGACGCGAGCGTTACTCTCCAATTCCGCTTCAGCGTTCCTCGCCATCTCCGTATCCCACTTCCACGGGGCACTTGGCAAGTGTCTTTACACCTCGTTAGTCACTGTCTCGGAGAAAACGGACGTCAGGTCGATTTACGATCCGCCGACAGGAAGAAGGATTTCCATCCTGGATCAGGTATACTCGTTCGTTTTATCCGCGAGTGTTAGAGCGAAGGCGGAAAATAATGCGCAGGCTCTTCCAATCGCGCGTGTCATTCTGTCTGCCATTTTTTAGGGGACTTGTCAGAGGATTGATGGACGCCTAAACGAACGCTACAGAACTATAGTTATCGTGAATACGACCAAATCACACTTAAGGTGTTTTCACTTTTCCGTTGACTAGTCGGTTATGTTTATTTTTTCTACGAACGAACAGTTTTAACAGTAATACCTCGTCCTTTTCGAATTTGCAATCTTCCCGAGGATCTTCCTTTCGAGCTGAATTCTTTGAGATACAGTTACTTGTAAAAGTATTTAAATACTATGTGAGCTTGCATTTCTAGTGATTTATTAAGGTTAACCTGTTAGCTGAGGTCACTTCTCAAATAGAAACTGAATCTCTCTAGTTTGTAATTAAAAATAAATACAAATTATAGCTAATTATTTCATTATGATGTATTTTATACTTAATGCAGGCGAAATTGCACAATTCTCCGATAAATAAACTATTGTGTTGTAAGTATCGATGAAAGGTTAATTATGCTCTTTTATTACGAAACGTCATTTATTGTACTTCAGAATTACGTATTGTTAGTTCAATGCATTTTCGTATATGGCATTGTGATGCAAATGAGTCGAAATTATGTCCAGTTACTATGTTACACAAATATTCTGATACTTAGTAAAAATTCATATTTCGAATATTCATGGGATTAGGTCATCCCATAAGTTCGCGTCGAATTTTATAATTTAGATCAATAGTTTCAACAAATCTGCAAATTTGAAAAAAAGGCAAACGAAAGTGTTTTCTCATTCCACAACTTTTTTCTATTTTTTTTTTTTTTTAGTAAGACAATTATCTCACAATTATATAGAATTTTCTTGGATTTTTCGCTTTCGGCACGAACTTATGGGATATTTCAACTATTACGAGTATTTTTGTGTCGCGTTTAACAATTATTTTCTTAGTGTCAGAATATTTTTGTGAGTTACTATACTCGAAGCTCTCTGCTCGAGTCTCTTTACTGTTCGTTCATATTTTTTAGAATTTCTTCGATCATATCTGATGTTAATTAGCCAGAATAATTATCGTAGCATCTTAATTCGAACTTTCGATTCGTTTCCTTATTTCGT
Source organism: Habropoda laboriosa (assembly GCF_001263275.1). Lineage (NCBI taxonomy): Eukaryota > Metazoa > Arthropoda > Insecta > Hymenoptera > Apidae > Habropoda > Habropoda laboriosa. The sequence continues at coordinate 3,793,824 of NW_017100254.1, read as the reverse complement.
AGGAAATCGTAAACTATCTTTTCCGAATTAAGAATACCCTTTCTTAGATAAACTGCTGGCTCGGTCAAAGAATGGGGAGGACATACGTACAATAGTTTCCGCTTCCGCCTTTCGACGTGAGTGCCCTTCGCGTTGCACGGGAAAAGAAATTTCGAGGTGTCCGAGGATCTTGATACGACGCACGCTAGCGCGGATTTAATTCGCCGGAAATTGTATGCCGGAAACGAGAACAGGCAAAATGATGGCGGAACGTGATTCAAATGACACCGTAGTTCTTTTGATGTTGCACCAGTTGACCCTTGTTACGTCTGTGTCCCCTGTCGTTGAGAGAAACGAGATTAACCCTTGTAATTAATTATTCCAGCTGCGAATTAAAAACAATTGGACATGTGCAATTGCTGGAATTGTTAAGTTGGTGCATATGAAACATTGTGTTTCTTCAGAAAATAGTGTATTTAATCAAAATAATTTCTACACACTTTTCAGTATTCCAAATATTTAAAAATTGTTAGTTTTTGAATTAAACAAATTCTGTGAATGTTGATTTTACGGTGTTTTCATTTTGGAATAATTTATTTGGTAAAATAATTGTTTATGTGTTTGAAGAAATGGTATTTTGTTAGAGAAAGGTCGAGTGAGTAGTAGAGGATGTGGCAAAATTTCGTATTTCTTATCATGGTTTGTTTCCGATAATTTGTCTTAAGACGTTATCATCCTCTACTTGGTCTTCCTCTTGGCTCATTTCCAACGAAAAGTCGCCAATCTTGAATTTTGCACACCAACGTTCAAGTGTCCCAACATTTACATAATCTTCTTCAAACGCTAAATTTATATTTCCAGCAATTTTTATCACAATTTTTCCAAATTTCAATTTATGTAAAAATCTCCAAACAGTTGTATTATCAATTTTTTTACAACTCAATACAGCAAATTCGCACTAAAAATTGAATATATGACATCGACCCCCTAATTTCAGCTACCGCAAAAGCGACATTTCTAAATTAATCTAAATTAAAGCATATACAATTTCCACCAAGTCCCGCGTAATTCTGACATCACCCAGAAATTTCAATCGAGAGAAACGTGCAGGTTTCACGGTGCACAGAATGCGCGACGTTTAATCAAACAAATGAGCTGTCGATCTGTCTTTCCGGAACGAAACGAATTACCTATCGCCGGGTGTCGGTGAAATAGAATTGCATAGTAGATTTGGTGGTTCGATGGTAACGATGAAATTGGTCATTTCACGCGACGTGAAAATAAATTACCGGGTATTCCCAGTTCCAAGGAAAACGCCCCGTTTTCCGAACGCAGGCCGCAAGAATAATTTGGCAAAAAACTGAACTATGGCATTTAGGGCAGAGAAACGTGGAGACATGCAAATGGGGTAGTAACGTAAGGAGGGCGCGTTTGAAAAAACGTTTTTTTTCCATCGTGGATGTTTTGTTCGAAATCGGTTGACCCTTCGTCGGTGATTAATAACGCGACAGGACTGTCTCTAACGCGCATCATTTCGCGTTGGTGCGCGTGTGTCGATGATGCATAAAGGCCCAGAATTAGATACCCTGGTCATAGCAGGTTTCTATGGGACACCCTTCGTCCTCCTTCAGATCTCCCCTCTCGTTTCACCCTACTTTCAAAGCACGCGTCCTGATTGTGTCCTTTCCCTCCTCGAACGCTTCGCGTGCGCACGCATATGTCATTTGTGACAATGCACGCGTCTTGATCATACCAGTGCACATCGATATTACGCGCGTAGAGGAGGATGTTTTTCAACAGATTTCCGTGTAAACTTTCTGAACACGTTCGTTCAGTGGTTAAAAATAAGAAGAAAAATGTCATACGACCAGTGAATGGCTCCGCGTGTTAAAATAATTCAGCGTCTACCTAAAGCTTGGTTATAATTAGTCTGCTCTTGACGACACGTTTTCTGGGATGTGAGGGGGTTGAAGTGAGACAATTTCCTTGTGCTGAGAAATAGAGGGTGTTGTTAGGAATGATCGAATAAATTTCACAGCATCAAATTTTGGTATTGTTATCAGAAAGACTGTCGCTGTTATAACTTGCTTTGTTTGTCTTTTTAACAGTTTAGCGTGTGTAGGTTGCATTTCAGTAATTAGGCCGAAATTTTGGGAAACGTATCTTACACCACTGTGACTTTAAGTAGAATCCCCTATAACGCGGGAAATATAATACAAATTAAGTTCCTCCGACATCATTTTTTGAGCCAAACTTAATTAACCAAAAATTTCGGAATTTCTGCTTTCTTTTCTTTCTTTTACTCGCGTTATACAGGAGAGCAATAACAATTATTTTAGGAATTCTATTATGTTTTATTCGCGTTAAACGGAAACAGTAGCCGCGTTACAGTAATTCGCCACAGTACCCAGAACAACAGTAATTCACCAAAGAATCACAATCGGGTGTCAATGATCGATCACGCCAAAAATCCGAAACGTTCCACCTCTCTTCTACCTACGTCCAGGTGTTGGAAAAAGATTAGATAATATTTTGCCAGCTCGATGTTCGCGTGGAATCGGCAATCCAAACACAATCAGAGCCGCGCGCAACTCCGCAAATCCCGTTGTTCCAGTTGCTACAAAGCGAAAACGATCGAGTGCGCGTTACATTATTATTTCGATTGTTCGTTCGCCACGGTACGTGGGCCCCCTTCTTTTCTATCGGCGGATTCCATTCGCGAGGCTTTACGAAATCGAGCAACCGTGCGGTGGCTCCTGTCAAAATTCGTCAAGCCCTGTCAAAACGGTAACGCTCCCGCCAAAAAAGGGGCCATTACCCCTTCCACTTTTCTCTTTGTCTTCCCTTTTCTCCGACGTCGTTCCACTTTTTTTTTTTTTTGCTTTTCCCTTCTCTCTCTTTTTTTTCCACCATTATCCCGTGTACATTCTATATACCTGGATCAATCTACGAGGGAGGAAGCATGTCTATGTGCTCTCAGAATTGAAGTTCAGCCCTCGGTATTATATTTTCTTCTCTTTTTTCTCTCCCTCGCTGTGCTCTTCGTTTAGCTCGGCAATTTCGAAGTTGTTCCGCCGTGCAACGGCACGGCAAATCGTGGAATTATTCGAACGTTTTCGGGGACAGAGTGGGACACGTGTCTGGACCGTTTAGGTGGAGATTCTTTTTAATTGAAATCTTTTGTAGCTAGTTTATATAGATGAGATAGCAAGGTTTAGATCTGTATATTTTTGACAATAATTGGAAATTAAGTATTGCGAAGACTGTAACAGGCTGAAGCTGTACGAAGTTGAATAAAGAACAGAAAGTTCTGGAAAAGAATGATTCCCAAGAAAATACGACAGAAGCTATCGAAGCAGTTGAAATTGAAAAATTTGGCCAGGGAGAGAAATTTACACGTGAAATTAAATAAATTATGATCGTACTGTTATATTTGACACTTCTAGAGTAAATTTCACAACTTACTTCTCTCAAAACTGACACTGTCCCATATTACTACCTTAATTCCAAATGACCCAATTTCGCTACGATTTAAAAAAAAAAGTGCAAGCTCACAATTCGCAATATTTCTTTTCACACAAAATTCCCCAAAGTTGTACCTCCCATTGTTTCATTTATACCCATTCACAGGCTCCCTACGTGAAAAACTAAAATGAGCAACCCATATTCGTCCCCTCTCCTCTGTACAGTAATGCGATCGCAGGCTTTCAAGCCAGCCTGCATAAAATTACAAAATGATCCCTGGCGTTTCTCAACTCGGAGACCTGTGTGACATGTCAGAACGCATACGACACGTCGCTGTTGCGTAACTTACGTTATTGTTCGTTTTTTCTCTCTCTCTCTCTTTTTTCTCCTCTTCGAGCAACAGAGGCAGATTTTCTACGGGCAGGTTCCTCGCGAACGCCGAGGTGCCATTGTCCTTTCTCGCGCGAGATAAGGGGAATCACGGTGAAATAACGAATATCATTTTCATATTAATCAGCATTATCCATACGTAATACAGGTTATCTCGCCTACGGCATCTGACGTTGTATCGTTATTCCGCGAGGCGTTTACGCCTTTTCGTTTATCAACACTATCGCAATAACGGTGTGCCCGCTGTTAATCTCGCGTTGTTTACGAAATCCGTCGCGTGCTCGATACAAACGCAAACTTTATTTCTTTCTGTTCCCTTGCACGCTCGCGAGAAAGTTAAGCGAGACGTTAGCCGACTGTACGTACTCGGTTTGTATTGTGCAATGGCACTGTATGACGTGGTAATTGAATGATATTAACTTAGAGATAAGTAAGGCACTGTTTCTTTAATTTCAGTACCAGTTTATCTGTCCAGCTTGAATTTGTCGTTTGCTTGGATGAGGGAAAATTGTTGGGAATTTCGATGAATTTGATAAAGTAGACGGCGAGAGAAGTCGTTTGAGTGATTAAATGGTTTTTATTTAAGAGAGAATGGAATATTGTGAAAAAGACATTGCTCGAGATATGTCGAGTCTCTGAAATTTATTATTTTATAAATGCAAGATTTACGCGATAAGAAAGAATGGAATATTGTTAAAAAAACGTTACTCGAGATATCTCAAGTCTGATAAATTTGATATTTAATAAATGCAAGACTTATGTGAAATTATCAAAGGTGATTAGAAAAATCGTTTGAGTAATTAAATAATGTTTAATTGAGAACGAATGGAATATTGTTAAAAATTACTAAAATAATAAATTTCAGAAACTTCAGCTATCTGAACTAACGTCTTTTCAACAGTATTCCATTCTACCTCTGAACAACTTCTGCTTGCACAAAGTTTAACGTCTGATAAAACGTTTCTTTGTCTAGCATCCTCTTTTCATTGCTCACTTTTCTGCCTTATTTTTATTTTGCACGATATCACCGAGTCCCTGTACTTTGTTTAACAACAAGGAATATTGGGATTTTCCGATGATTGCCGCCGCCGTTGCTTCGTCGATGTATCCGTGTCTAACGTTTTCTTTCGCGCTTTTAAACGATTTTCATAAATTAGGGGAACGAGACGTCCGAGATGGCAATATACAGGACGTCCTTTAAACTTTATACCGAGATTAATATTCAAATTAAAATGCCTCTGTGCCGTTCAGACCGGATAATAAGAGAACGGAAATGGTGTTCGTAATAAAAATGTCTCCTGCAACAGGCGTAAAATGTCGATACGTTCGTTTTACACGGACACGTGTGCGTTTAATATTCAATTGATTTTCGATACCTTGTAATACCTTGTAGAATATTTAAACAGGCGGAGAAACGGACGGGGCGAGTGTAATCCACCCTCGAAGTTACGGTAAAAATCGAGAAGAAAATCTTGAAACGAATTTATGAAAATTGACGTGAAATTTTTCAACGTTGCGTTTAAACGTGCTTGAAATTAATAATAATGACTTAATTTATAGAAGGTTGTTGTAAGGAAGGATTATTGTTGATTAGAATTCTTATTGTAAGTCAACAATTTAAAAAGATTTAATTTATTCTAAATAAATCATTTCTATTGAAGTATTTTGTGAAATATTTCACTAGACAATGACAAAATATTTGTTAACACACCCAGAGGGAAAATTCTGAATATTTCCAAACAAAAAACACTGCGCGCCAAAAAAGTTGCAATACCATAAAAATGAAATCACAAGATAGAATATTTAATGTTTAGAATATTGAACAGGAAAAATGATCAAAAATTTGGTTAAAACAGGTCAGTTTTTCCTCAGAATAGCGCGTAAAACACGCGATTTCTAAATTTGTGCAACCCCAGTTTCTAAGTGTCGCAATTTCATTTGCAAGCAGTGCAAATCATACGTTACACTTGAAAAATGTTCTCCCCGCGTTACAGAATTTAACGTACCCATTATATCCCCGTTCTTCGAGGATCTGACAACGATTACCGAAATTTCGACGCAAGTTCGATGGTTCACCAAGGATTGGCGTCGGTGTGTGAACCACCTTTAGCGCTTTCGCCCGTTTTGCCGCGCACACTCGCATAGTTTGCTCGCATTAGCAAAGCGCCTGGTGAAACGGGACAGGTTAGGTGAATGGATATGTATGAGAGTAGGTGAGTAGGTAGGTAGGTAGGCACATAGCTGGGGCAAACGGTTGTCGTGTAAGCGGAGGGAACGTATGCATGCGCGAATTCACGCACACGTGCTGCGCCGGAGATTCGAAATGAATGCACAGGATGTAGCTACCGAGTCGAATAATAGACATCCGCGACGTTAATATCGGTTATTATCAGGTTCAAAGGAGACTCTTTGTTTCATAAGCTCGAGACTGTTTGCTGTGTTCACCTTTTTCGCTATCTTCGCTTCTTTTCTTTTTCTCTCTCTGCACGATAGTGCAATAACCGCGTGCTCACGTGTACGTTTAAACGCTCGTGATATTCCGGATGATCGGAAATGTTAATAATGATAAGAGTGGTTTCTTGAATTGACAGTTTAATTGAATTCACTTTTAAACGGGTGAAATTTCATTTTATAAGTATTATCGAATTCCAGTCTTTCTGTCATTTCACTAAATTACGTTTGAATTTTATTAAAAAATGGAATCACTGGCAATGCTAATTTTATGGGTGTTTATTCGCATTATCAGTTGTGATAAAACTAGAATAAAACAGATCAATTTTCTTATGAACGTTGCCAATAAAACAGTTAAACATTCCAAATTTGCTTTGTAAATAGAGAATTTTGGAAATGATTAGACACTAGGGTAGGGCAGATGCTGGCCTCGCCCGAGAAAAAATCAAACAAATATAGCGTTAAATGCACAGTATGTAGTAAATTTATTTCCAGCAACCATTGCAGTGTTATTTGTAACCGTTGCAAACAATAATTTAACAGTAACTAATGAAACATTCAATTTTATTATTTAGTTGGACATTTTTCATTTCTGAAGTAAAAAAGAAGAAAAACTAGGGTGAAATTTCACCTATGACAGGATCAACGTGATTTCCTCCGATGATAGCTTTCACGGGTCACGGTTTTGCGATACTATAAAAGTGACCGTGCGCGCGCGAAAAAATTGTATACGAGCACTCGGAAGAATCAATTTCAGGAACGGTGAACGTACAAAAGTGTGTTCAACCATACATTTCCTACATAAACAATATTCTAGCGGTATAACTGTCAAGTGGTATAGGATCGTTGACTCTCATTCTGTGCGTTCACGTTTGGAACAATAGTAATCAAGCTGAAGAGCCTAGCTATTGTGCTCGTATAGTTTACGAGTGACGCACATATGCTTCTAGACCGTCACCCGGTATTTTCCACATTGGGATACTGTTGTACACTAACTGTGAGAGAACCTGTAAATCACTGCGCTGACATCAGTTCCGATTCCAGCAATCTGTTTTTCTTTTATCGCTTACAAGAGTTAAAATATCTCGGGTTCTTCCCCTTCTCTCTCGCTCTCTCTATTGCAAATATTCTAACCCTTTGCAAATATTGATACTTGCTTGTGCTAAAAAATTAATACTTGTTACCTTCAAAATTGATATTTAATATTTGCTATAAAGTTGAGGACATTTTTTTAAATTAACATAGAAATGAATTAAACATATATTGACGAATGTAACTATTTCATTTCAATATTTAAAGCTATTTCACTGCTTAGAAATTCGCAGGAGGTCCACAGACCTGTTCTTCTGTGAAATATTCATTATTTACGAAAGGATAAATGATAATGTCGCTTCTCAGTCACTATTCGAGTGTTAGATAATTGCACAGAAAATTCAACAATCGCAATTGGTCAAATGATAAGAACACACTCCGATGAAAATACACGTTCCTCCTTAAAGGACCTCCATACTCGAAGAAAAGGAAAATAGTCGACAAAGAGGTTGAATTTGATAGAACTTCTACAAATTGCGCGGCTCCCTTGCCATTAAATGAACAGCCCCGGCACAAAGGTTCGAATTAGCAGGTAAAATGCTCCAGAATAATTGTCCGCGGGGAAACGCACGGTTTGACTCGCCGTTAAATTAGGCCCATTGATGCATAATGATTTCCGACGAAAACGTCTGGTTGACACGAATCGAAATCACTCATCGCCGAACAATGCCCACCACCCGCCCCCTCTTAACATTTAATTTTCGCTCGCGATCGGTTCCTCTGTGGCGCGGCGGTTTTGCCCGATTTTCCGATGATTCTCTAAAACGAAAAAAAAAAAAAAAAGAAAGAAAGAATGTCGGGATACATTTTGTACGAAAGGGGGGGACATATGTCGCGTGACACAATTCACAACCCCTCGGTGAAATGATCGGGAGCTTTTGTGGAGAAAGAGGAGAGATGAGGTTGACGGGTATCGAACGCGTTTTTCCACTTACGTGGAGGTTTATGAACCGCAAATAATGGAGCATCGTCTGTGGAAGTCATTGAATTCCAGGATAGCGGAAAAATGCTCCTGCCCGCAGAGCTATTCTACTCCGTGGCCATATTT
>NW_017100254.1:3784873-3785337 GCF_001263275.1 Habropoda laboriosa | reverse complement strand
TAAGATTAACACTCGTTCCGAACAGCCTATTTACGTACGTAAATGGAAATTTGTTCGGGTAATTGGACGGAACATACTTGTTCTCGTATGCTTCTCCTCGAATGGTATAATTAATACGAATTTACGTTTTTACGGATTGTAGGGGTCTCGCGGTGGATATATGGGTTTTCTCAATGTTTAAAGGGATAATAATAATATATATATACCAACAACATCCTGTATTTCTTTTTAAACAAACTTCGAATTTCCCTGAAGAATTACAATACAATTGAGTTACTTACTAAAATACGCTGTCACTTGCCCAGCGAAATATGCATGGAAGAAAAGTAAGAGGAAATTAAGGAAAATAGAAGGTCGAACGAAAGAGAGAGGATCAGAAATATGAGACTGATAGAGGAGTAAACGACAGAGCTAGGGAGAGGGGGGTCGAAGAGGGTGGAGGGGGAAAGAACGGCGGAGTAGTG
>NW_017100254.1:3772793-3784770 GCF_001263275.1 Habropoda laboriosa | reverse complement strand
GGGGAAGATATTTCCTCGCCGGGGGCCCACTCGTTGATTTCCCCCTCCCCTTATGGCCGTGCCCCCCTTTGGTGCAGTTGTGCCACTAGGATCAGGGCCTTACGAGCGCGTGACGCATGCCTTCTTGTTTCATACTCGCTTCGTCCGGCTGCGCGTACGCACGTGCGTTTCTCGCCGAGGTCCCATTCAATAAAATTCAAGTGTACGTGCCCGGGAATCCTTGTTTGCCCTTACACAACACAACGCCGCCGCCAATCTCGATTTTTCCAAACGCACTCTCACCCCTATCGTGTCCCATCCACTCCCCCTAACCTTCTTCCCCCCTAATCGAAAATTACAGTGAACGAACACAGTTTGTTGGGAGATACCAGCAGGCCGAAGCCAGTGTGAAGGACAACGTCGTTGTACTCATCGAGCCTGGTGCGTTGTTCGTGGAATTCCAAGTGTTCGGGGAAGACATTGGACGAGATAAGCCGAAGAAGACTTCTTTTTTTTCCCTCTTTCTCGCGCTTGTAATCTCGTTCACTTGGGTCGTATGAAGTTTAGTCTCTGCCGCGGTAGTTTCTTTAAATTACGAATCACGTCCAAGTGCTGCAAAACTGTGTTTCTCGATTACCGAGGTCAATTGTCGTACATTCGTTCGCTGGTTGAACGAAATGTGCGAGTTTAAGAGACCCTCCAGCAACCGAATACTTCCAACGAATTTCATCGCGAACGTTACACAGAGGAGCGTTTCATGAGATATTCAGGCAACACATGCACGAGCGTATCAGCGGCCTGGCACCGTATCTATCAACGTCTTCTTGGGGCTTTTTTCGTGTCCGCCTCGTGAGCTGTTGTTGACTTTTGCCATTGGACTTCCTGAGAACTCTCTCTCCCCTCTTCTCGTCGGCACGCTCTGCCGCGATCGTCCGACAATTGGCACACGTTCATACGAGCCGACGCAACCATCGCGCCTCGTTCGAACTGCGTAACGCGTTTACCACCAGTCTCTGGATTTTATCAGCGGAGAAGAGTCTCGGAAGAAAGTGCTTTCCACCAATCAGTGTCTTCGAATTTGAACAGTTTCTTTGACAAACTTGAAACGAAACAATTGGTGCTCGCTATTAATCGTGAATGATTGGCCCTCCGTAGATCAGTGTCTTCGAATTTGAACAGTTTAATTACCGAAATTAGAACGAAACAATTTCGCCCGCTATTTACGATCGAATGTGTTTCCATCGATTTAGGATCGTTCCATTGACAAATTCTAGATCTTAATCGCACGTGCGAGGACATCCGGAGATAAATCGTGCAAACACATACGACGAATCGTTTTTCCTGCAACGTGTAAGGTGCCCTTCTCGCGAGAAGCGTCTTATCTCTTCGGTCGAGCAGCTGAACTCTCCCGAGAGAGCGGCCATTCAGCGGAACGCGGTGTGTGCTGGCTTCCGTACGATCGAGTAATAAAATCCTGACCCGGAAGAATAGGAAGAGCTTTCACGCTGTCGAAGGGGCGCGATACGATCGCCGTTTTGAATTTCACGCGGTGGAATTCGATCGAGAGGACCTGTACAACGCGCTGATACCACACATCAATACTACACTTGTACTTATCTAGCGAGGCGAAACGAGAGGAAGAGAAAGAGAGAGAAAAAAGGTGACTTGTGAGAAATGTGTGACGAGTGAGAGTAGTTATCCATCGATGATAGAGGAAGATAATGGTGAAGAAAGAAGAGAAGAGGTAGGAGGTGTGCTGTGCGTGTTGTATCGAGGAAAATCGTGGGTGGAGAACGAGCTCTCCTCTCCTCGATAAGGTTCGCAACGAGCAAGAATCTCGGCAGACAGTAAATTATATTTACCGACGGTTCAGGAAAAATCACCGACGAAATAATTACCCGGTACGAGCCGGCTGGAAACCGATTAATCGTGTTCTTTCGATTATTCCCGCTCGGGCTCGACTTCGATTTTAAAATCGCGTAGGTGTGTGTGCGTGTGTGGTTGGTGTTTCGTGGGCGTGGTGTTTCAATGATCGTGGCGGCGTTATTCTCGGTTTTGTCGTTCAATTCGCCTGGATGCCAGTTTTGGAGGGAGGAGTAGCTAAGAAGCGAAGCGTCGACAGGACAGCTCGCAAAATGCGGATGAGACTATGCACCGGCTCCAAGGAGTCCTATTCCCTTTTGTCCAAGAAACGGTAACGCTATTCTTCTTCTTCTTCTTTTTTTTTTTAATACAGACTGATTGTGGGAACTCGGAGAAAGTGCAACTCTTTTATCCACGAAAGTAGGACGAAACGATAGAGGGAAATGTAATTACAGAAATCGGCTCTTGTGGACACTTGGCGTATGCAAATGGTAGAGTAACGAGGTCGGTAAACTGATTTCACTGATACTTCCATCGAAAGAATTTTTAAGAAGTACACATTTCGACAGCTATTTAAAAACACCGTAAATGTTACACACTTGAAAGCAATAGTACGCCTTTATTAACTCTATCGTCGAAAAGGAGATAGTAGAATGTTGTGTCTTTAGAGATAAAAAATTGTTTACGATGTTTTTAAAACGTAGATAGTAACTACGAACCATGATACTTGACCTAAACCATTTAAAAAAGAACGTAATACACGTGGAAGGTTTATTTAATTAATCGAACAAAAAAGAAATGAGCGCAAACGTGTTTGTATTTTCGCGCCAAATTTCCTGCCCCAAAATTTGTCACAGCGTGACAACACGCAAAGTTTGAAAGCCGTATTATGTACACTTTCATTGAATATTCTCCGTGACAGTTAAACGTCGTACCAGTTTCGATATCGTGCAGAGTTAAAGTAGCGTAAAGTACAAGTATTCTTCCCCTACGGTGCTGCATGTCGTTAAGAGTTTAGAGCGTGCCGTTACGTCCTAGACGGGAGCGTAGAACCGCGTGGATCGTGAAGTTTGCATGAAGCCACACGTAACGAGCCGTAATCTCGTGGTAATTTACAAAATGACAGTCCATAAATATTTCGTTGGTAAATTGTGATTACGGGTTGGATCGACTCCGACGTTTTTTCCATTCGTTTCGACGCCGCTCGCCTCTCCTTTCTTAACTGTAATCACTGTTCACCTTTTATATGGTTACGTGTGTTACGTTCGATTCCCTCGGCTTCTCTCTTTCTCTCTCTTTCTCAGTGCAAAAGCGGCCGCGATTGCACGCTGCAACGCGATACACGCAACCACGTTCCCCGGAAACGTGTTTGTTTTTCGATGCGCTGCGCGAACACGAGCAATTTTTTATGGCCAAGCGTTACGATCCAACGCCATTGTTCCTCCTCGAATGCCTGGTGACGGCGAGATCCTCCTCTTCGGTCTCCACGAGCCTCGCCAAATATCTCCGCGAGCGGTGAAACACTCGCGGATATGCTAATCGGACGCGTACAATGCCAACGCGAAATTACGCGGCAACGTGCCGCGCGTTTTTGTAAAATAGCGGAAATCTTTTTCGAAGGAGTTAAAAGTACTATGCTCGAGGGAACATTAGAGGCAGACGAGTATGGCAATTTTCATATTATCGGGGTAAAAGGGATTTACCGGAACCGAGTATGTTAATCGAACGCGTACAATGGTTAGGAAATTACGCGCGAAATTTGAAATTAAAAGTACCGTCGCTAATGTTGGTATCACTTTTTTTTTTACCGTCAGGGTAAAGAGATACAGTGGACGGCCGTGAACCGAGTCAAAATAAGATTTTTCCGAGCAGTTGATTTAAATGGTAATGAGAGTGTATATCGGCGTATCATAACCGTGTAAGTATGCTTGTTGCGGTAATGGAAATAAGTAACACCCATAGCGCAACGAATCGCTGAAATTCATCCGGTAGAAACTGGAATAAGAATGAATTCAGTTTGTCTATTAATAATGTTTCACCGTTATTCGCCCGGTCCTTTTGGATATCGCGACATTTCTGTCGAATATTCGTCGGTTAAAATGCCCCCGTCAGGCAGTGCTCTATATTTCATCCCTACCTGCGAGCCGTTGAGGCTAAAAAAAGGAAATACTGATATAACCGAAGACGTATCTGGTTCTGTTCTGTGGTTGCACAGTGACGTATCTCCGCAGTGATGAATAAAATAAATATACCGGTTCGAGTGGAATCACTTTCGTCATTTTCGATCGAATAACTTTTTCTCGATAAGTCGTGACTCGATCATTTTCACCGCTTTTACTTCGAATAGATAAATAGCGAAGGAATTATTTACTTTTTTGAGTAATATTGCTTGTGCACGGTGTAACGATGCACTGAATCAATGAATAATACTGTTTTCCATATTTTTTCTTTTTCTTTTTTGCGATAGCTGTGTGCCTGTCGCAGCCAAAAAAAGTGGCACGTGAATTATTGCAACGACAATCGCGAGCAGAATTATGGTAATTTAAGGAGCAAGATATCCGACGTGCCGTTGCCATAAATATTCATGCGATCGCCGGGTACTTAAACTATTTACATAGACGCGAATTGAGAATTCTAGGCGGCCCTTGCCGGGGAAATTTTTCTTATCCGATTACGATTGAATGCGATAATCTCTTTGACGACTTGGGGATCCCTTTTCAACGGGGCGAGAGAAAATATCGCGCGTTTGGGTGTTTGGTGTGAAACTGGACATCTAAGTGTCTTCTCTGTTTGTGATAATAAGAGAAGTATTTCTCACGTAATACAACTGCTTTCGAAGGGTGAATGAGAGAAATTAATTTTATGGAAAAAGTGGGGGAGAAATCTATTAGCTGTAACATATTAATTTAAATGGTTTCAAAGGGTGAATAATAGGAAGAAAAATTTATTTGATGGAAAAAATGAAAGGAAATTTTTAAATTTTATAGTCCAAGATCAAGGAATCAATGCACAGTAATGTTAGCTATAACATATAACAAAAAAGAAATTACGTGCGTATGAAAAAACATGGAAAAATGAAATTTATATCAAAATTTGTCTTCCATCAGATTCGTCTCTAGAAACAATTCAAGCTACTCGAGAAATATTTCTCGTATGATCACAGATAGAGAAGATATTTAGGTGGCCTATTTAACACGAAACACCCTATATAATTAAATAACCACGTACTTAATAGAAAATGTGTTACGTTAAAACTGTCGAAGACGAAATATCGCGTTTTGCAACGCAGATAGAACGAGCCAAGTAAGAATCGATAAACCTAATTGCAAGCGAAGAACATTTCCCGTCCCCGATGACAATGAATGATTTACACGTGTAGGCGGTTGGATATTTTTGCATATTCGCGATTGATCGCGGGAATATCTGTACCCGGGCATGGTACAAGCCAGGACATAGTTATAAATTAACATGTAAGTCGAGGGAGAACAAGTGACCGTATGTTCGTGATATCTTTACTGGCTTCTCCTCCTCGGTCCTCCTCTTTCTCCATGCCGCAGCCCCACAGCTGCCAGAGTTCCGTCTTCTCTGGATGTCGTTCCTTTTTTCCGTCTCATTCGAGGCCTGCCTCGTTTATTCGTCGTTTTCCGCCCCTCGAACCCCAACGATGAATCGAACCTCTGTGAATCGTGCCAGCGTTTTAGCGGATTTTCGATCGCGGCGAGGAAACTGTATCGTTGAAACCGTCCTCCAAATCGCGACTTCCTCTTAAAGACCACTTGCCGAGATCTATTTACGCGACAGAATGCCACTTTTACGGCGAAACTGGCGATAATTTTGAATATTTGCTCTACAAACGGAGTAGGTTAACCCTTAGACTGTTGGCGACTGGACAGTAAAGCTCTGGCTGTGTACGACTGGGTTATGGGATTAATATTTCGTTGGCCAAATCGTTTCTCGCTTAATATTTTGTACTTTATATTTGCGAAATAAGTAATTTGTAGATATAAAAAATAGAATGTGAATACGAAGAGCGCTGATAGTATCCAGCGTTCGATTATCACTGAGCGTCTAAAGGCGCCGATAGCAGTCAAAGGGTTAACTCTTTGCGGTCGTATTTTCCATAAGCATAGTAATTCTACTGGTTGGAATTATTTTTTGGTATCACACGCTGGTTTTTTAAAATTTTATTCGAATAACTTTGTTTAAGGCAAAGTTAAGACTTTGTTCTGCAGGCAAAGGGTCCACAGAGAATTTCGAAGGTGAAAAAGTCGGGGGTGTTCGACAGCAAAGATGTTAAAATTGTAGCAATTAATTGTCCAGATTATAAATAGTCTTTCTTGGTTCTGTCTGTTTCGCGACTTGGTTGAACGCTCAAACAATACATTTTCATACAGTTCATATCTGGCGATAAGAAACAAGTTTCAAACGCGGCCGCTTCTTATCTATGCTAAATTCGCCTTTCCCCCTTTTCTCGTTTCAGTCGATTTCACGGACATTTGAAATTCAGAATTCTACCTTGCATACGCGTATCTACTTTACGTAAACCGCGTGACACGGTCTGACCCCACGTGTGTGTGTGTGTGCCAAATGGAAATTCGAAAATAGGAATACGAAACGGACAACGGCCAGCGGACATCTATTTTTACACCTTATCTTTTTTCGTTGCTGTTTAATTGTTTTACGAGCAAGTACCTGTTACGTGCTTGAAATTTTTTTACGCGTTGGTTGGATAATAGAGTTACGGTTAAGAAAAAAGGAAAAAAAAAAGGAAAGAGGTCATCATCCAGAAGGTGTGCGCGCGCGTGTGATTTTGCATGAAAACCGGAAGACGTCGGTAACGTTGGCCTATTTTGCATTCATTAATTCGAGGCAGGCGTGTGCAAGTGTCTAGTTCTTAACTTTATTACATCGCGATGATATCGTTATCTATCGAGAGTTTTCGCAGAAACGAGGAATAGTGGAATAGAATGGTCCATTGTGTAATAGCAGTGACGATTCCTCGCGCGTGATTCGCAGAACCGCAAGTCCAGTGAAGTATGTGATTTCGAAGCTCGTAACATCGTTCCAGCACCCAACAATGAGTAATACTATCTACGATATGGATACTGGGTTGCGACACTTTCTTTTACAGACGTTCACGTCTCAATTTGTTCAATTTCTTACAGGGCTAGTTCATTTTCTAGGGCGATACCTTCTGTTGGAAATTGTGCAGCGTGAGACAGAGATAACGCATTGATCCAAATAACTCCTAATTTCATTAGCTAACTTAATCCTAGTGCGGTCTTTTTTGACCCACTGCTTTTTATTTTTTTCACGTGTATGTTCCCTTAATATCATATTGAAAATTTATTGTCCGGGTCCATGTAGTGTGCTGGTAACAAAAATTGGGTCAAAAATGACCCAAAGACCTCAAGTGTATAGTTGAATGGAGGGAAGATTTAGTCTTTCGTGACCCAAAGAATGATGAACGCACTAGCGAATGAATATTCTTATTTACAACGAACATTCGTAATTTTGTAAAAACTGTAACTCGTACAATACATCGATGCCTATTATTCAGATTCCTGGATTAAATTTTAAAATCCCCTTTAAAGTCCTTTTTAAATCAGCTCTGATTCTGTTTTCCTTTTTTAAAGCGGAGATTACGTTTGATAAAGCTTACTGCACGTTTGTAATATTAAAGCCGCATTTCGCTCGGAAAATAGAACGAACACATTTCGCAAAAGAAGGTGGAAGTCCCAAAACGAATGTAAATAATAAGTACTTTACAAAAAACAACGTCAATTTTAATAATACGAATAAATTAACCGTACTCGTATTTTCAATCCATACAAAATTACTTTGCATTTAAAAAATATTTAAATTTTCTTCATCACTGAATTAAGACTGAAATATACTTAATTACTTTTACGAATTTTTCTTCGATTTTTGTACAACTTGCCCCGAGGTTTTCTGCAAACTGAATGGAAGTTACAATACACAGAAATCGTCCGTCAGTGTAACGCTTTTATGGGCGAGGGAAAGAATTTCCGAGAAATTGTCTGTTATCCCGTCGCGTCATCGTCATTCGTGAGACAGACCGGAAGGAGTGACACGATCCAATAGGAATGTGGAACGCGTTTGAAAATTGGACGGAATTAAGCCAGGTCAAAGGATACAGGGAGAGATGGGTACTTGTTGATCGCGAGAAAAGAAGGTTTTTCAAAGTGTTGCGTCACCACTTGCCGGATCAGACGAAACGTATCTTAGCATTAAGAGCGGCGAGGAATTAATTAAGCATCTGCTTCCTCTTTCGTAACACTGAAGCATTGTCAGCTGCGTCCAAGTTCGTTTCGCGTGCAACAAGTACAAACCTCTAAAAAAATATAGGGATCGTTTGATGTAAAGTACAATACAATACGACGTCGCTTTTTTTTTTTTCTTTATTCCGAAAGCGGAAAAGATCGCTCTCGGATGATAAAACAGACAAATTTCGAAATCTGTCGGTATCTTGCGACATATGTTAAAGAAAAGCTTAGAGGAGAGGGCGGAAATACGAGACACCGATGGTTTTCATCTGTGCACGGTATTACGAAGACTGTGGCAGCCATTTTTTTTTTGGTTCAACTCTTTAACAGCCACGTTCGTAACTTTACGTTCGATAGAAACTTAACTTTTATAACATCCAGTTTTTCAAATTCAGTTTTACATTAATTATTTATTGCATCGTTTTATTAGAATTTTCTTGCTTTTCATTTTTCTTGTGCAAACGTAATATTACGTAATAATTTCTTCTTATATGTACACAAATAAAAGCTTGTGTTTCATCCGAGATTGTAAAAGTTTATATAGCAAAATAAAAAAAGGTGGTAATTTTTGCACGTTTTTCTAAAATTCAGTGAGATGTTAAGGGGTTGGTGAAATGTTTTTGAAATTTACTTCGGTTTATTTTGCGATTTTCGAAGAAAAAAAAGCGTAAGTTATTCTACAATAATCCTAGTTCGGGAATATTAACGAAGATCCTAAGAATACTGTGGTTTTCATAGCGTTACGACAGAAAGTAAAATGAGGATACCATACACACTGTTCAAAATTACCAGGTAACAATGAAAAATAGAACAGTTCTGCCATATTCGTACCCTCTTCTCAACATTTCCTTTTATCGCGTCTCATATCCCGCGTTATTGTGCAAGTATGCAGATGAAAGATGGCCGCGGAAAGCAGAAAAGCGAAACGATCTGTCGCGAAGCGTGAAAATGAAAGGAATGCGTATCCACCCGTGTATCTTCTGTCTTGCATCTCGCGTGCGACATTCCAACGATACTGCTATGCAGATACGTAAGCCTGATGTTCGAAAAAGCAGAAAATTGACTCTTATCACTCAGCTTGCTGTGAAAAAATGTTTTCAAAGCGAACCATCGAACTTGCTCGAACCCGTCATTAATTGATGGGTACATCGACAAGGAAGATAGAGGAAGACAGAGTGGACGAGGGTGCCGAATATAGTTTCGACTACGGTGGAGGAAAGGCGTTCAGTTCTGGACAGGAAACGAGCAATTAAGCGGCGCAGAGCGGAGAGTTTATCTGAGGCGAGAGGCAGCAGCAGCTTGGCCGAAAGGCCTGACGTTAGCCAAGAGCAACTCGGAGCGATAGAGATGCAGAAAACTGGGTGGAGAAGAGAGAGAGAGAGAAATGAGGTCGTAAACTTGTCCACGAATCGGCATGAAACCGCGAGCACGCTCTGTAAAACGATCATGATTGGAATGCCATAAGAGCCGATCTCTTGGCTACATGCCTATGGACTCTCCCCGACAAGCAATAAAATCGGTGATTTAGTTGGAGCTCGTGCAGAAGCCTAGAGAAATCAAATAATCGAAGATGTGTAAAATTGATTTACCATCGAAGATACGTTCCTCGAGATAAGAGATCATTTTCTCCTTGGTCCAGGTTTTGAATTTCCTAAAGGGTCGCGTTCAAGGGGGGGATTACTTGCAGCTTTGTGTTTGCGGCTGGATAGCGGTGGTGGTGTCGATGATAAATCTGTTCGAGATTGGACTTTATGCTTGCCACAAATTTCGTGGCTACCAGCCACACGAGGTGGTGTGTACGCTTGTATATTTTACGCGACGCGGTCTCGCTCGCTGAAACACAAGCTGCGAGGTGTCATTAAAAAACAAGAATTTCTCGTATAGCTGACTTCTCTGTCGCGAGTGGTATTTCGACGGAAATTTCGAACGAAACGACCGGGTTTCGGTTTTTATCACCGCGCATACTTCGATACGTGTGGATACTTGTTTCTTTCGAATGCAATAAGTAAGAACCGAGACCGAGTGAGATTTATCGAGTTGAAACGAAAGGTTTGCCTTTGCGTTTCCTTCGATACTACGGCTTAGATCGTTTTACTATGTGAAAAGTGCGAGGGAAAATGAAACGGGTGAAGGGTGATGGACCACCTATGTAACTTTTTGAAATATCCGCTAGATTTCACGAGCTTTATGCTACACTTCAGTTCTGTATGTTGTATGTAGTTTCCTCTAATTGCGTCGCATTTGCATGAAATGTAAGCTTTTCATCCCTTTAATTTAATATTCGGATGTAAAAGTTTCTCGCTTGTAATCTCGTCCTAGCGATATGCAAAAATGGAGGCGTGTTTTGTTAAGTTTCACCGCGTGGTAGGCGAATTTAAGGCGTTTTTAGATCGTTTTCTGTGCGTTTTGGTTCAACTAACACACGTGTATGCTTGCTTTTCAGAAAAGTATTGTAATTTCTGTGTTAGTCATTTCGTATACTATATCATAATTAAAACTAATTATAGACGAAATTCTTCTTTTACTGTATAATTTCAGTTTCGAAAATCACCGAATCCGAGTGAGATCGAGTTTGCTTGCGTTTCGTTCACTGTAACAGGTTGTCTTTTACACGTAAAAAGTGATATAACATAGAAAATCTGGTTTCAACAAAGAGAATGAGAAGTAGACAAAATTCCGCCTTTAAAAAATCTGCTCCATCCCCGATCTGCCCTACAGTCTCGCTTATAAAAATGAGAAATAGAAGAGACGTTAGATGAATCGTTGACCACGTTATTAACGAAACATTGTCTCGGATGGTTGTCCAATGTGTGACAGAGGGGAAAATAAGCTTTACCCTTCTGTTATTATTAAAGCCTGGAGACGTAATCGCGATAACGTGGCGTGGACATTCCACGGTGCGCATATGCTTTATTAAATCAATCGGATTATGCCAAGCCAAGGAGTCATGTTTGCACAAAACAGATGTTAACGAGTACGTAATCGCAGTGAATGGAGTCGTCGAGCGTAACCGCAATTCCGTCGCATGCGGAAGCGCGTGGGGCATAATAGTGGCCGATAGAGAGAGAGTTTGCGTCCCTTTACCTCGACAATACCCGGCCGATCTACAAGGTCTGCGCGACAGTGGGCACTTTGTGAGTCACGCGTCATCCACTGGTTCACCCCTCGAGAGATCATCATCGACGACCCCTGCAGGGCCTGCCTACCTTCGCTACTTTTCCTTTCCCTCTTCTACCCTCTCTACTCTATTCTGGCCGGCTATTAAATTTTTACACACACTCACACGAGCTTCCAACTGACCGATTGTCATTCAAATACACATCACGAGGATGTGTAGTACCTCGGCGATTTTTTTTCTACTTTTTATCTCGTTTTCAGGCGCGCCCGTAGCGTCCTGCTAGCTGTCGAATCGTTTTTGAGAGGCGTTCGTAGCGCGACTTGCGATAGACTTTGATGGAGTGGATGGGAATTGCCATATGTCGTAATTTCGTTTCATGGCGACCGTAGTGAAAAGAAACTTTGAAGATCGCCTTTGGTCAATTGGCCTGATTTGTATCAGTTTATTGTTGCTGTTTTAACTCTTCTCGCACTGTTTCATGGTCCTGTGTTTCAAATTGTTTGTGCACTGTTTTATTTTGGAAACGTTCCTCGGTATAAAAGTTTTTACGATTTTACGATACTTTTAGAAGAATGTGAAAAATTGTTGAGGGAAATATAGAAATGGGTTCACGTATGAGAAATTTACGTATTTCGTTTTCTACGTATTTCGTTTTCTACGTATTGCAATTTTTTTTTTTTTTAGCAAATAGTGCATTATATTGAAATTTAAAAAATTGCGGGCAGATACT
>NW_017100254.1:3767840-3772106 GCF_001263275.1 Habropoda laboriosa | reverse complement strand
TCCGAAAGCGGAAAAGATCGCTCTCGGATGATAAAACAGACAAATTTCGAAATCTGTCGGTATCTTGCGACATATGTTAAAGAAAAGCTTAGAGGAGAGGGCGGAAATACGAGACACCGATGGTTTTCATCTGTGCACGGTATTACGAAGACTGTGGCAGCCATTTTTTTTTTGGTTCAACTCTTTAACAGCCACGTTCGTAACTTTACGTTCGATAGAAACTTAACTTTTATAACATCCAGTTTTTCAAATTCAGTTTTACATTAATTATTTATTGCATCGTTTTATTAGAATTTTCTTGCTTTTCATTTTTCTTGTGCAAACGTAATATTACGTAATAATTTCTTCTTATATGTACACAAATAAAAGCTTGTGTTTCATCCGAGATTGTAAAAGTTTATATAGCAAAATAAAAAAAGGTGGTAATTTTTGCACGTTTTTCTAAAATTCAGTGAGATGTTAAGGGGTTGGTGAAATGTTTTTGAAATTTACTTCGGTTTATTTTGCGATTTTCGAAGAAAAAAAAGCGTAAGTTATTCTACAATAATCCTAGTTCGGGAATATTAACGAAGATCCTAAGAATACTGTGGTTTTCATAGCGTTACGACAGAAAGTAAAATGAGGATACCATACACACTGTTCAAAATTACCAGGTAACAATGAAAAATAGAACAGTTCTGCCATATTCGTACCCTCTTCTCAACATTTCCTTTTATCGCGTCTCATATCCCGCGTTATTGTGCAAGTATGCAGATGAAAGATGGCCGCGGAAAGCAGAAAAGCGAAACGATCTGTCGCGAAGCGTGAAAATGAAAGGAATGCGTATCCACCCGTGTATCTTCTGTCTTGCATCTCGCGTGCGACATTCCAACGATACTGCTATGCAGATACGTAAGCCTGATGTTCGAAAAAGCAGAAAATTGACTCTTATCACTCAGCTTGCTGTGAAAAAATGTTTTCAAAGCGAACCATCGAACTTGCTCGAACCCGTCATTAATTGATGGGTACATCGACAAGGAAGATAGAGGAAGACAGAGTGGACGAGGGTGCCGAATATAGTTTCGACTACGGTGGAGGAAAGGCGTTCAGTTCTGGACAGGAAACGAGCAATTAAGCGGCGCAGAGCGGAGAGTTTATCTGAGGCGAGAGGCAGCAGCAGCTTGGCCGAAAGGCCTGACGTTAGCCAAGAGCAACTCGGAGCGATAGAGATGCAGAAAACTGGGTGGAGAAGAGAGAGAGAGAGAAATGAGGTCGTAAACTTGTCCACGAATCGGCATGAAACCGCGAGCACGCTCTGTAAAACGATCATGATTGGAATGCCATAAGAGCCGATCTCTTGGCTACATGCCTATGGACTCTCCCCGACAAGCAATAAAATCGGTGATTTAGTTGGAGCTCGTGCAGAAGCCTAGAGAAATCAAATAATCGAAGATGTGTAAAATTGATTTACCATCGAAGATACGTTCCTCGAGATAAGAGATCATTTTCTCCTTGGTCCAGGTTTTGAATTTCCTAAAGGGTCGCATTCAAGGGGGGGATTACTTGCAGCTTTGTGTTTGCGGCTGGATAGCGGTGGTGGTGTCGATGATAAATCTGTTCGAGATTGGACTTTATGCTTGCCACAAATTTCGTGGCTACCAGCCACACGAGGTGGTGTGTACGCTTGTATATTTTACGCGACGCGGTCTCGCTCGCTGAAACACAAGCTGCGAGGTGTCATTAAAAAACAAGAATTTCTCGTATAGCTGACTTCTCTGTCGCGAGTGGTATTTCGACGGAAATTTCGAACGAAACGACCGGGTTTCGGTTTTTATCACCGCGCATACTTCGATACGTGTGGATACTTGTTTCTTTCGAATGCAATAAGTAAGAACCGAGACCGAGTGAGATTTATCGAGTTGAAACGAAAGGTTTGCCTTTGCGTTTCCTTCGATACTACGGCTTAGATCGTTTTACTATGTGAAAAGTGCGAGGGAAAATGAAACGGGT
Source organism: Habropoda laboriosa (assembly GCF_001263275.1). Classification (NCBI taxonomy): domain Eukaryota; kingdom Metazoa; phylum Arthropoda; class Insecta; order Hymenoptera; family Apidae; genus Habropoda; species Habropoda laboriosa. The sequence continues at coordinate 3,770,117 of NW_017100254.1, read as the reverse complement.
GAAGGGTGATGGACCACCTATGTAACTTTTTGAAATATCCGCTAGATTTCACGAGCTTTATGCTACACTTCAGTTCTGTATGTTGTATGTAGTTTCCTCTAATTGCGTCGCATTTGCATGAAATGTAAGCTTTTCATCCCTTTAATTTAATATTCGGATGTAAAAGTTTCTCGCTTGTAATCTCGTCCTAGCGATATGCAAAAATGGAGGCGTGTTTTGTTAAGTTTCACCGCGTGGTAGGCGAATTTAAGGCGTTTTTAGATCGTTTTCTGTGCGTTTTGGTTCAACTAACACACGTGTATGCTTGCTTTTCAGAAAAGTATTGTAATTTCTGTGTTAGTCATTTCGTATACTATATCATAATTAAAACTAATTATAGACGAAATTCTTCTTTTACTGTATAATTTCAGTTTCGAAAATCACCGAATCCGAGTGAGATCGAGTTTGCTTGCGTTTCGTTCACTGTAACAGGTTGTCTTTTACACGTAAAAAGTGATATAACATAGAAAATCTGGTTTCAACAAAGAGAATGAGAAGTAGACAAAATTCCGCCTTTAAAAAATCTGCTCCATCCCCGATCTGCCCTACAGTCTCGCTTATAAAAATGAGAAATAGAAGAGACGTTAGATGAATCGTTGACCACGTTATTAACGAAACATTGTCTCGGATGGTTGTCCAATGTGTGACAGAGGGGAAAATAAGCTTTACCCTTCTGTTATTATTAAAGCCTGGAGACGTAATCGCGATAACGTGGCGTGGACATTCCACGGTGCGCATATGCTTTATTAAATCAATCGGATTATGCCAAGCCAAGGAGTCATGTTTGCACAAAACAGATGTTAACGAGTACGTAATCGCAGTGAATGGAGTCGTCGAGCGTAACCGCAATTCCGTCGCATGCGGAAGCGCGTGGGGCATAATAGTGGCCGATAGAGAGAGAGTTTGCGTCCCTTTACCTCGACAATACCCGGCCGATCTACAAGGTCTGCGCGACAGTGGGCACTTTGTGAGTCACGCGTCATCCACTGGTTCACCCCTCGAGAGATCATCATCGACGACCCCTGCAGGGCCTGCCTACCTTCGCTACTTTTCCTTTCCCTCTTCTACCCTCTCTACTCTATTCTGGCCGGCTATTAAATTTTTACACACACTCACACGAGCTTCCAACTGACCGATTGTCATTCAAATACACATCACGAGGATGTGTAGTACCTCGGCGATTTTTTTTCTACTTTTTATCTCGTTTTCAGGCGCGCCCGTAGCGTCCTGCTAGCTGTCGAATCGTTTTTGAGAGGCGTTCGTAGCGCGACTTGCGATAGACTTTGATGGAGTGGATGGGAATTGCCATATGTCGTAATTTCGTTTCATGGCGACCGTAGTGAAAAGAAACTTTGAAGATCGCCTTTGGTCAATTGGCCTGATTTGTATCAGTTTATTGTTGCTGTTTTAACTCTTCTCGCACTGTTTCATGGTCCTGTGTTTCAAATTGTTTGTGGACTGTTTTATTTTGGAAACGAAATATAGAAATGGGTTCACGTATGAGAAATTTACGTATTTCGTTTTCTACGTATTGCAATTTTTTTTTTTTTTAGCAAATAGTGCATTATATTGAAATTTAAAAAATTGCGGGCAGATACCGAGCACGTTTTTTTTCTTTCTATAATATTGAGCAAACGTTTATCGAGCAAAGGGTTATTGCGTCTTCATACGTGAAATATGAGTTCCATTGAGCAACGAACGGTAGAAACTGGTCAACTGTGCTCATTGTAATCGTACGATAATGATAATCGACGGGGTGCACACCACAGTGAGCACTTAGTGAGTCGTGCACCACTATCATCCGCTGCAACAACCCCAGGGATCACCATTGTCGGCCGTTCGTTTTTTTTTTTCTTTCCTTTCTTGTTTCTTAATTTTACTTTTCTTTTGGTTGGTTAAGCCTGTAATCGATTTACCGACGAGTTCGTCAGAAACTAAATTATATACTAATGGAGTTCGATGTAAAGAAAACTCGTTGACATGGAAATATCGAGGATAGAAAATAAGAACACCGGGAGATACATTATCGAAGAATTTTCTCATCTCATTTGTGACATTTTTCGACCATTCGATTTATGTATACCGCGCCCTGTCGGGACCGTGAAATTAAAACGCGTATCTCGCGTTAAATTGGAAAGAGGTCAGGCGAAAAATCAGATCGAAGCAGTCAGATGCGCGCGGTGTTTAATATATTAAATGTTGCATTTAATTATCGGAAAAGTGTGAATATGAAACAGT
>NW_017100254.1:3765654-3767803 GCF_001263275.1 Habropoda laboriosa | reverse complement strand
GAACACTTTGCCGAAAGACACAAAAATTACGCTCGTTTGAGCAGTGCAAATTTTCTCCGCTCGATTTTGCGCGAAAATTTCACGCGCGTTTCCAATGTAATAATAGGTCACGTCGCGTTAATTACAGCCGAGGGGACAGGCGTTAATAAACGGGCGAGTGTAAGTTACCCGTGGAAGAGACGGGTAAGGAGAAACGAAGGCGTTCGTTTAATTAACATCGGCCAGCATTAACATCCTAAATTTGATCGTGCAACCGCGTTAACGTTATCTGAACTCTCTGGTGCACGTGTCACGTGGTGTATTTATGAAGGTTCCCATTCGGTAAACCGATATTGCAATCTAGCATATGGGTATAACGAGGTGAAAATAACTTGGAATTACAGACGTAATAGCCGTTTATTGAGAAAGGGTGAGAGAGACGGTGTTGGTTCTGCCGCGCGTTCAGGCGCGATGGAGAATTTGAACATATCAATCGCGGGTACTAAGGATAATACAGCGAATTAACATCGCAACGAGCTGTAATGTAAACGGACCTAGGAGCTCTATGGAATAATGAGGCGCGTGTTGAATCATCGCAACATCGGGCATCTTCCCCTTTGCCTGTGTACAGTACCGTGTAAAATTACGCGTGACATTTTCAAGCGTTGCCTGGGGTTCGGAGTAGATCTTTCCCTGTGATCGGAGATCGTGGGTTAACTTTAATTTTAGGAGTCACAGGTCATTTTAAGGTGTTATATGTGCTTCTGTGAACGTAAGGAAAGTTTCGTTAGCTTTGCAAACTACGTGCAAATATTAGGTTGGTTTATAAGTTCGTGCAGTTTCCATTTCGTATTGAATTAAATTTATAACATTTGTCTATCGGCTGTGTGATATACGTCATTCCATAGCTTTTTCGTTCTATGTTAATGATAAAAATATTTTACTTTATCAGTTTAACCCTAGTGCGGTGTTCGGGTCTCCTTTGGCCCATCGCCATTTTATTTTTTTAGTAACTTCTGCTGTTATCAAGCTTATGTTTCCTTAACGTTGTATCAAAAGTTTGTTAATTATTGTTGCACATAAGGTCTTTGGGTGAAAAAAGATCCAAAGTGTACGAACGAAAGAACGCATTAGGGTTAATCGTGGTTCTAAAGCTGCTGACAACAATGGCTCTTCAGGGCCTTGAATAGGCCTCCAAAAAGCTCTTAGTTAATTTTGAAAAATTGCTCGAAGCTTGGTTTACGTGGAAAATCGCAGAATTCTTCGAGCAAAGAATCCAAGAATTATCAGAACGTTATTGATTAATTCATGCTACATACTTGTGAAAAATCTGAGGAAAATTGCACGAAATTAATCGACCAACCTCGATAATTACGAAAGGAACACGAGGCAACGAGATATCACAAGAGCCAGGCAGTGTCGTTGCATGAAGCTCTCGCGATAATATATTCCAAGTTGAATCATAGTACGTCAGCATATGGACGGAACGTTGGTGCGTGCTAGCTGTTGCGTGTCCGGCGATCGGGACGCGTGTCAAAGTGGTCGATAGGATATCGCGTGCCGCGTCGTGCTCGACCGAATAAAAACACGCCGGGCAAGGGCCTGGAGCACGTGGGCCCCTGTTTACCTCGTATATAGATCGAGCATCACGCACCTCCTCTCTGCACACGGCCGATTCTATCTCGATATGATCCACGATGAAGAGATACCGGTAATCCATACCGTGTGCAATTGTCCGTCGTGTTACGGTTGTCATCTGCCATGGAAACTCGCCCAATAAGATTTCATTCTGTTTCGGTATGCATACGGATATACGTAGAAGCAAACGCCTCTCGCCGCCACACGGTCTCTCGTCACGTGCCTTCGTTTCCCCGCACACCATGGTGTGGCTTGCCTTTAATTAGCCCGAGCCCGAGCTCTCCCGCGAGGATTTCGATTTTTATCTCTACGTAGAGCTATTCTTTGGCTGCCTTCCGAAGGGAAATCTTCGGAAGAGAGAAAAGAGATGGGGGGAGAGAGAGGGAGAGAATGAGAGAGCGAGTCAGTGAGTGAATGAATGAATGGAAGAGAGAGAGTGAGTGAGAGAGACAATGAGTCAGTTAGAGAGAGAATAAGAGAGTGAGTGAGTGAAAGAGAGAGTGAGTCACTGAGTGAATGAATGAGTAAGAGG
>NW_017100254.1:3762501-3765622 GCF_001263275.1 Habropoda laboriosa | reverse complement strand
AGTTCTCTGGTGTCGACCGAAGGCACGCGGCTACAAGCAGAGGCGACATATGCTAGACGCGGGGTTATACACGCATATATCACGCGCTTGTCGACCCTTGGAGCGGTCGGACCCCCGAAATTATGAGGGTCACTATTTATTATTTCTTTCTCCTCCTTACTCGGTACCCTCTGTCCAAACACACGGTGTGCAACGCCGATGTGCCTTTCGACTGATGCTTTCGCGCGCGCTCGATGTTAGTTCTTCCTTAATCGCTTCTACACAAACAAATCTATCCGTACAACGTCCTACTGTCACATGTTTCTCTGACAGCCTAATTTTTTATTCCTTTCTCTCTCTCTTTTTTCTCTTATCCGTGTTTTTCTCTGTATTCGTTTCGAAGGTGCGAGAACGTGTTTGCCCCGGTGATTTAATTGTTTCGCTGTTTGCTAGTTTGCGACGGTACAAAAAAAAAAGAAAATAGGGAGAGCAAGGTGTTGATTTACACGTGAAATTACAGGGTGCACCCACGGAGAAAAATGGTGGCGCTTGTCGCGTGTCACGCGAGGTCAACGCAAACAGGTGGCTCCAAGTAATTATGTCACTTACGTCGAGCAATCCTATGTTCCACAGAAAACTCCCATAAAATCACGTATGAACGAACATACAAGGTGTCCCAGTATTAATGGCACAACCAAAGAATATGTAATTCTGCATTAAAAAAATAAGTCGCAAATCCACAATAAATTTTGTTCATTCGAGACTTCATTTTCGAAAAAATCAAATTTAAACATTCTCCACAAATTATTGCTTTCCCTCGCATTTTCACGTTAATCAACATCGGTAATGTCTCATTTCCAAAAGAAACAGTCTACGCAGAAAGTATCGTCAATCTTCAGCAGCTGAATCAAAAAAATCCTGCAAGCTTACTCGATTCGATTAGATAAAATACAAATTAAAGAAGCGAAGCAGCCCGTGTCTAAACGCTGGGCGTGTTTCCGCAAAGCTTCTCGACATGGAGAGCACGAAGGCGTCGAGAAGATTACACGAGGCAAACGCATGCGTTTCTCCATCGGAACAATCGCGTACCGGGGGATGATCCGATCCATTGAAAGGACCCCCGGCTTGCGGAGACTGTGTCGTTAATATCGGCAAACTTGCCCACCATAAATCACAACGGGGCACCACCCTGGACGTAGCTGTTGACGCATCGTTCTATCGATTCCTCGATTCTCTATGCATCGTAATGAAGTTGTCACGAAAGCGATCGTTGCAGTTTGCAAAGGTGCACGCTCATACAGACACTGTGTATTTCGATGACTGATCGACATCGATGCATCTCACACGATACCGGACAAATATTTGCTCGTCGAATCGAACTCCCGATGTGCATATATCGATTTCACACACACACACGTGTATCGAAAACCTTCGCAATTGATTATTTTCCCGAGTGTGTTCTCCAGTCGAATCCTCCCGGTGGGACACACTTTGGCGGAATTGAGTTTACCACGGAAGATCGTGGAAATGGTTTTTTTACAGGAGAAGAGTGTTTGTGGTTTCTCTTCTTGTTAGGTGTATTGTAAATTCTAGGTAATGGTATCTGCATGACAAAGATTAATTTTGAACTAACGAGCGCGAGTTAGGCTGTAACTGTTAGAGGAATACCGTGAAGAGACTTACAAATTGCCGTTGCAATTTATCAGCGCGAAGATAAAGGGGTCGCTAATAAGACTATTGATGATTTTAAATGTGAAAATTAACAATGACAACCAGCGTGCTGCGTACCTTTGAAATTTGCATGATACTGAGGTTTAACCCTTTCGATACGAAGGGCGTGTATGTGCGTTCTGTGGTCGCTCATTTACGAAGAGCGTGTATGTACGCTTGTCCGGTATATACAATTCATTCATTTATTTTTACACTTCACGAATAAAATATCGCTGCGGGCTGAAAGTCAGGCGACATTACCGTGACTATCGTGAAGCTGTTGATTTTCGGTCGTGTTTTTTTATTTTTGTACCAGTATACGTTTATTTATTTATTTATTGTCTGAAGTGTGCTTCAGCGAAAGGGTTAACATTAGCGATGGGATCAAAAGTTTAATATGTAAAATACTGGATTAAATCCGATACTTAAGGTTCACTTCATATGGTTCGAATACTATTCATAAAATACATTTAATGTTCGTTTATTGTACTTGCAAACTGTTCCATCTTCGCAAGCTGGTTTCAAACCTCAGAATGAGTATCTGCAAGTTTCGAAAATGTATGAAAATCTTAGAATGGCTTACTAATCGAATCATGAGTGTCAGAAAGACACTACCATTTCAGGTTTCGTTATAGCGAGCACGGGTACGCGTAGTTCTTAGCTTGGTATCCTTTTGCAAAAGTGAGAATTTTCTTTGGAAAAGGATACCAATTACCAGGTCCCACCACGAGGAGGTGACTACGCAAGGGACCCGACAAAAACACATGCCCTACTGGCAGCTCTCTATCTTCAGAGATACGCGATTCTCATTCGTAGCAAAGGAAATAGATACTTTTATGAAAAATTCGTGTCTTTAGAATAATTCGCGGTACGATATACGAGTGTCTTGTATTTCATTTTCTGCAATGCAATATTAAATTCTAAAAATTTCATACTCTTCCTTAATAGGATGTTGAAAAATTGTAAATCGCGATAGTAAAAATGTAGATGGTATTTTATTAACTATGCTACAAATGAGTCGCCTATCTCTGTAAGAGAGCGCTCACATGGTATTCAGTACAATTTTTCTATCTTAGAATTAGTTGCTTTATTTGATAAATTATTTAAAGTTAAAACGCACGCGTCCCACGACGTCCATCGGCGGATGAATTCAATATTTTCTATTGTCTTATGCTAATTTATTTTATCTTACGAACTACCTAAAATTAAAACTCTCGTTCACGCTCACTTCACACACACTTCACACTACATTTTTCAAATATACAATGAAGTTCTGTAAGAAAGGTATATAATTAATTTGCAATAGGAGGATAAATCGTTAGGATATCATTATTATTTGTATTTTATTTACATACACAAAATCATAATAATGAAATTCTGTAAGAAAAGTATATTATTAAATTGGAATAGGAGGATAAATCGTTAGAATATC
>NW_017100254.1:3755203-3762159 GCF_001263275.1 Habropoda laboriosa | reverse complement strand
GTAAGGAAAACCGCGAATTTATTACAATTTAACAAAACTTAGCTGGAACACGGAAACAGAATGTAAATTAGATTGACAAGATAAATAATTCATGCAACTCACATTTCGTAGCCTTTGAGATTCCCTCAGTGACCCATTTCAGTCCTCCCAGCCTTCAATTTTGACCCACAATTCACTTGGAAGCTTCTCTCAGACCCATGAAACTTTCGCAATTCCCTCAGTGGACCATTGGATTCCCCTCATCCTTGAATTTTTATCCCACCAGTGACCCACAATGATAGATAGAAAGACCCAAAGCCAATGCCTAAGATCCACCAGATTTGGAAAGCTGTGAAAGGGTGACGCGCGAAAAGTGGAGTACGAATCGCGATTTATTTTCATTTTCAGGGATTTTATTTAGTACCCGAAACCGCAAATTTTTATCATTCTCCATATCTTCGTGTAGTTGATTTTAATTGGGACATTCGGTAAAAATTCAAAAAAGAAAAGAGAAAAGAAACGCAAAAATCGAAAAAGGGATGAAGCTATTCATCAAACGCGACGCGACGGAATATATTTTCGTATCGATCGAAAGTAAATGGGAAAATTGACTCTAAATTGAATTAACGCGGTATACTACTTTGATACTCTAATAATGGGAGGGCGTTTGCACCATTAGTGCAGTACAGTCCATCCAGTTCTTCTTTGACCTCTTGGCATTTCAGCTTCGACATGCACATGCACACACATATATAACCAACCACCAAACCCTCAAAAAATTCACTCACAATTCGCAGATTAAGCAGCTGGGCTCTGCAACGTAGATTTGGCTGCCTGGCTGCATTGCCTCCTTCCTTCCTTCCTTCCATCCTCTCAGATCGTCATCCTTCCGCAAATCATTCCAGTTCCTCGTCGTTGATTTCCCAAGACTCACAGACTCACAAAATGTGAGTCACTGTGGAATGGACGACGCGAAAAGTATTTCGAAACGCGATTTATTTAAGAGGGGAAACCGCGATATTATATTATTCTCGATTTTTAGAATGAAGTTAACTTTAAATAGAATAAACGTAAAAAAAAGAAAAGAGATATGAAATAAACGCGATGTATATAAAGCAAAAGAATAAACCGCGAATTGATATCTTTCCCGAATCTCTAACGCAAGTAAATTTGAAGGAGGGTATCGATTAAACGCGTAAAAATATTCAATATAAAGCGAACTAGGGATGAAGCTATTATAATACTCAATGCAACGACTCTAGTATTTACTAAAATTCAAAAATTCTCGTATATATTCCGAAAACCGATTTTTAATTGCGAAACACTACTGAGACGGTTTAATTTGGGGCAGCCAGCTCATATCTGAGTTGGCAATACACAACACAACTAACTACTAAACCAAATCACCAGAAAAAAAACCCATTTTTGTAACTCACTGTTCGCTGATTAAACAGCTAAGCTCTGCAACGTGGATTTGACTGCATTTCTTCCTTCCTTCCTCTCAGATCGTCATCCTTCCTAACGTGGATTTGACTGCATTTTCTCCTTCCTTCCACTCAGATCGTCATCCTTCCTTCCTTCCTTCCACCCAGTTCCGATCGATTTTGCAAGACTCACAAACTAATAAAGTGTGAGTCACTGTGGAATGGACGACGCGAAAAGTACATTGAAACGCGATTTATTTCAGTTTTATTCAGTGAGGGGAAACCGCGAATTTATATTACTTTCAATATTATTATTGAACTAAACTTTCGTAGAACGCGATTGAAAAATTGAAAGAATCAAAAGAAAAAACGCGAATTCGTATCTTATTCGATTCTGGAATATAAGAAAATTTGAATAAAATACGCGACGAGAATTGGGGAGAAGCATAAGTTAAACGCGTAAAAATATTCAATAATAAACGAACTAGGGATGAAGCTATTATTTCAATACGCGATGCACTGACTCTAGTATTTACTAAAATTCAAAAATTCTTGTATAAATTCCGAAAATAGATTATCAATTACGGTAAACTACTGAAACGGTTTAATTTAGGGTGGGCATACTGTACGAGTCTAGTGCACTCGTTCCAAATCAGCTCACAATATACAATAATAAATCAACTAACTACTTAACATGCAATTCATGCAAATTCCTTGGATGGTAAATTATTAATAAACAAAATAGCAAGTCATAAAATAAATTCAATATCAGAGAAAATATATGAAAAATTTCAAATTAATTTCAATTGCTGGAAGAAAAGTACATATTGATTGTTATGCTGTAACGAAAAAGCAACCTCTCAAAGTCACTTCAATATTCTATTCGACAAGTCTGAAGAACAAGGATGACTAAAATTCAAATGTTTATTTCCCTAAACCTTCAACATAATTTCGAAATATTTTATTCGAAGCGGAGTATTCCAAGTCAGTATCGATAATTGAAGAAATTATTTGATTGTATTTAAAAGAACCGAAAGGAGAATATTTAAAGTCTGATATTAAATGTCTAGCAAGTACCAGTAATTGGTAAAATGATTTATATTTGTTTTAAAAGGAAAATTTCTAATAGGTATTAGTTAAAATGAATTGTTATTCAGTCTATTGTATTGAAATTCTAATTGATTCTAATGTATACAAGTGTTACAAGAAGGCTGAGTGTGTACAGGGTGGACATAGACTAGCTAGTAGCCCCCGACCACTCTATTCACATCTCAGAACCTTCAGGTCAAAATATGCCGCGAAGTGTCTAGGGCCCAGTATAAAGGGTGAATAAGTTCGCGGGACATCGGGGGGTCCTTATATACCTGCGGTACCCTCTCCCCAAAGTCATTAGCAAAATCGTCGGTTAAGTCAGGCGGGAAATTTTCGCGGGAGATTTTCGCGGGAGATTTCTGTTACCTTAACACGGTATAATTTATCAATTTTCAGAATTTTGTTATAAATTTATACTTCCGACAATTTGTTATAACATTGCATATAACAATTTATACGTTTTTACAATATTCTTTAATGGAAACATAGGTTTTAGCGTTCTCGTTACTTACTCGTGGTTAAATTAATTCCGTAGGGATTAAAAATCAGGTTGACCTGTGGTCGTAGATTAAAAATAGCCATAGTACGGCTAAAATTATTGTGTTAAATAATTCTTTTTACATGAATCAAAAATATATTCAACTTTTATTTGTTATAATACTCTGATATAAATCATATTACACATTTTCCCTGTTCACACTGAATTTAAAGTTTATAATGATTAAAAATCAGGTTGACCTGTGATCATATATCAAGAATAATCATCGTAAAGCTGAAAATTATTATGTTAAATAATTTTTTTTATACGAATTAGGAATTTATTCAACGTTTGCTTTTTACAGTACCATGAAATATATTATATTATACGTTTTCATTAATTACACTAAGATTAACATTCTATTTACATATCACAACAATTTTAACTACACGTTATGCTGCGTTCGTTTGTTTTTTCTGTGAATTCTGTGTTTAGAAAATATTTCAAATTGAAGCAATGTTTGTATGTTACCGTTCAATCTAATTTACTTAAATTTACATCGCGAGACAGTATAATATTTACAATTCTACCTGAATTTTTGAAATTCAGAAAAACACAGGTAAACTTCCATTGCATTTAAACGATATTCTCCACCAAACTGGACAAAGTATGTATTTTCTGTATTAGAATTGACCAGAATATTTGAAGCTACTCGTGTAAACTAATAATCGGTGAAATCCTGAAGCATCCTACAAATATCGCCACTTGCGTGAAGGCCTTTAACGACAGGAAGAAGGCGATGCCGGTTGAGTTGTCACCGGGACACGCGTGAAAATGAGAAATCTATTAGGAGGCTCAGCCTGGCGTGCGTTAATGTCCTTTTTGTTCTCGTTGTCCTAACTATCCGTCCGGTCTGCTCATCCGCTTCGTCACGAGCGCTTATTAAATTAACTCGTTTAATTGGACCCGTTCTTTTATTTCACCAGGCTTTCGACCACAAGTGCATCACCCGTAGAAACCCGATTCCTATGGGAATGAATGTCGTCTCGTAATTTCCTCGACGCTTCCCTCTTTTCTAAAACCGTCTCCCAGCTTCCACATAATGTACGCACAGCTTCCTCTGAGAAATTATTTTTAAATTCTTTCCTTCGCTTTTCTTTCACTTTTTTTTAGATACTTCCCTTATAATAATTCTTTTTGCCTTATTTTCCTCTTTGTTATACACTGACGAGTATCAGAGACGATGTTTCGTTGATAATTGGTGTACAGTTGATCTAACTTTCTTTTACTTCTCATTTTCGTAAGTGAAACTGTATGGAAATTCGAGGATGGACCAGTTTTCTGTATAATTTCGTTTTGCATAAGATTGGTATGTTATTAGGTGTTCCAATTAATTCGACGTCTTTTCTCTCAAATTTCAATATTTATTTACAGAAAATCGAACACAATTTTAGTGTTAAAAATGATCTCCGTTATTTTCGACGACCTTGTTCCATTTATCGAGTAACTGACCCATTCCATCTCCGAAAAATTACGACAATTTTGAGTCGATAAAGTCGTGCAGGCTTTGTGAAAAAAGGCACCGAATTATAACACAGAAATTGTTAATTGAACCAAAACGCACACAGAATGCAATCAAATTTAATAAACCAAAGGCGAGATGGTAAGCGAGAACTTGTCGCGTCCAAGTTAAACAGAAAACGTAGATAAACTTTCGGCGGGAAATACCCAAACAACAATCGCGAAATCTAACGCGTGTTTCAAAAATCATGTAAATAGTCCATCACTCCTCGATTTGCGAAGCGAAAGTACCCAAGAGTATTAGCCGGAAAGTAAACAACAGATATGAAACCTTTATGTAACTCTCTCGTTGCAACCGACTGGTGGTCTCTCCGTAGCAACTCTGTGTGCACGTGAAATTCACCGTCGTAATCAACCAGCTACCAAGTGAAATTCACAAAAATCATCGCTGTATTTAGGTCGGCGATTGCGCTCTATCCGTGCAGATGGACCAGTAGCAGCAACACAGCAACAATGCCTGGTAAATTCTTTCGAACGGAGTAGAATACACAGCCACTCTCGACGATATTGAAAAGCGAAATTTCCGGACAAGTTTCTCTCTCCGTGCACCGATACGAACGCGCGACGAGTAATCGCAGCGATTCGAATCGGTGATCTCCGCTGGTCGGGGACCGATCGATCGTTAAATCGATCAGGTAGGAAATGTAACTGTATCCCGTGTCACGGTTTCATTAGTTTTACTATCCGCCTAACGACTGTTATTACAGCTGCTCGTTCTGATCGATGCCGTTGGCAACAAGTCGAACGAGCTTCGTCGAAATCGTCTCTCTCTCACTCTGATAACTGGTACGTCGTAATGCCGAACTAATTGCTTTCTTCTATGTATCGATAGGATGCAAACGTTGTGCCTGTCGATGGTGATCGAGATAATTCTAGAAATTAAGTCATCATCACCTGTACATTCTCTCTTGTCTCTTTATTAGTTTTTGTTCTTGCTGGATTCGATCGAGGATCGGCGAGCTGTACTGCTTTTCATTAGCAGGTAATAATGCGCGTTCAAGGTTCTTTCTTTCGGTGGAGACGAATACCTAATTAAGACGAACAGTAGAACTTACTTTAGGGATGCTGTAGTTTTCGTTTAGTTTTCTTCGTTTTTGTTTTTCCTGCCACCAGCGGCCGTAGCCGTGCATGTCTACCGGTTCACGTTCGATCACCGAAGTCAAGATGCACTGGGCGGCGTTCCGTAAGAAGATGGGTGACCGCTGCACATCCGTCTCTGGTGCCTACTGGTGGTTTTATCGGGCTGAAATTTTTCACACACAGACGTTAGTCACATCCGTCTCTGGTGCCTACTGGTGGTTTTATCGGGCTGAAATTTTTCACACACAGACGTTAATTTCCATCCTTACTAACGTCTAAAAATTGTAAAAGTCCAACAGCAAAAATCCTTACCGCCAAGTTGGGGTTCAAGCATGGACGGGCGTTCTCGCTCATTCTCCGGCTTGTTCTTCGGTTGGTGGTTTCGATGGAAAGTAGAAACCTGGTCTGATAGGGGTATAATACAAAGCTTGAGGCACCCTGAGTCCTAAGGACGAGACCCACACTAGTTGTTTTTCCTGCTGGATTTTGTAAGGATCGGCGAGGTGTGCTGCTTTTTATTAGCTACTAATGTGCATTCACGTTTCTTTATTTCGTCGAAGATGATTGTTCTGAGATCTTCGTTGCGAGTATTAGAATTTACTTCAGCGACACTATATTTTTCTTTGTTTTGGGCTGTGTGGAGGGTTGGTAGCGAGATTTAGGAAGAACTGAGATAGCGACGAAAGAGAAAAGGTATTTTACTTGTCAGTTGAAAACATATGCAACGCACTTCTGAAATTATTCTTAAGATGAACAGATGCGAATATATTAGATTCTCTCCATTTCTATATTTTTCTTTAATTTTTCATGTTCTCGTGAAAGTATCGTAAAATCGCTCCGGATCCCCACTTTTTGCACATTTTTACGCCGATACACGTTTGCAAAATAAAATGTTAAAGCTTGAAACAACCGTGAACATTTTGGTTACCTACACAAGGATTGGTGAAATTCACAATTCTTACGACTGAAGTGTGTATCATCGTTAACCCTTTGCGGTCCTATGTCCAGTCTGCCTGGACAACGATTTATCTATGAAAATATTTGTAAGAATACTATAATATTTACGAAAATAATATTTTACAAGGATTCTATAAAGAACCAAAGTTTATTTTTATTGAAAAAAAGCAAAATTTCTACGATTTACACTATGAAAACAATTACAGACCTACCGAACGAAACACTATACAAATAATACGCTTAATATTCCAGTACACAATCTTAAAAATTCCAAAATATGTCGATCCACGATTTTCGCCGTCGCTTCGAACGATCCATGGATCACATCGTCCCGAACGCTTCGAAGATACCGCACTTCTCTCTAA
>NW_017100254.1:3752962-3755125 GCF_001263275.1 Habropoda laboriosa | reverse complement strand
AGGGTATTGCTGTCACAGTGAAATAACTACCGGGAGGTTTACTTTTCCCGTAGCATTTTTTTCTCGAAGCGTACCGAGGCGATTTCGAGTGTCGAGATCCAGCTATGGAGCGACACCCTGCGACTCGAACCGCGCCATTGCTCCTTTATGGCGCTCGACCAAGCGGAATGCACGATTATCGACAGATACGACGACAAATGCCAGTCGCAGAAAGATTGCAGTTCGTTTTAGAAGCTTACCGATTTGCCTTGTCGAGGCAGACCGGCTGACTGTCCGCTTTCTCGCTCGTTCGACCTTCTTTCGCAATGTCCAATCCGCTCGACTACGTGCACATGTTGTTATTGAATCTCTAAATCCTCCGTGGAAATCTCCACGCCACTGTCTCTCTCTCTCTCTCTGTGTACCGCCATATTTTCTTATTCGAGTTGTACCTTTCTACTGTCCTCTTCAATTTTCACCGTTCTCGCGGAAATAAAGGCAGCGGGTGATTGAATGATCCTAACCACCTGTGAGAAATCGACCATTTTACGTGATGTTTACGAATTGCAAATTGGCAACAATTTAGGCAATGTTGTCTTTAGGCAAATTAGGCAAACCGCCACTTTACAGTTTTCTTGGTTTATAGATCTTGAGCATTTTTATTTTTCTTGCTGTGTTCTTACTATTTACAATGCATAGCGAATTACTTGGAATGTATCGACAAAAAGAATCGAGGCTGTGATTGCAGCTAAGGGTAGCTCTACCAAACACTCGCTTTATTGTCACTTCTTAACTGCATTTCTTGTAACTACGTAAGCTCGTTAATTAAAAATTATCTAGCGTGAAAACTTTGGTATTGAGATTTCATTTCTACGCAAACACGAAAAACATATTTCTCGTATTTTGGCTCTAATAATTTGATCACCCACAGTGTGTACTTAAACGTAAGATTTGTTACTTTCCGCCGATAGATTCACGGTTGAAAGTGACGTTCCTTCGATTGAACTGGTTTTCTGAGTAGAATGTGCATTTCTATATTTCCGCCATTATCGTTGCATGTCGATAATGAAAATGTTGAAGAAAAAAGGAGGTGATAAAACGAGGAGTGTTTTATCGGAACCGCGGCCATCTTGTATCGCAATCGAGAGGACAAGGAAATAAGAAGCAATCACGAGATGCGTCGATACGAGGTTTTTTTCGAGGTAGAATATTTAAATTACCGTCACGTCACAGAGGAGAGAGCTATCGTTGCTCTGTTCCGAGTTTATCTGTCTCTCTTCTCCTCTTCCTCTCTCGATGGTGTAACGAAACGCAAATTCAATTAGACTATGTTCAATTCGACGTCTAGGCAATTTAACCATCGGAATATTTCGACCGGACACTTCTCCGACGAAATTGTGAGGATAATTATCACTTAATTAAGGCAACCTTATTCTGCAGCAACCTTTTTGAAGTCCCTCTTTGTGAGATATTTCACTGAAGTTTCTTTAGAGAGCATCGTTCGAGTGGACTTTAGTGTTAATGAAACTTTTCAATCGGAGGAGAGACTTTTCAATGAATTTTTGATATAGAGGGACTTAGAATAGTTTTGGATGAAAAAATTGAAGGAATAACTTTGAGAATTTTGTGTGAAATGTGTTAGATGAATGGAAATATTGTGAATCTAGGGAAATTTTTATTTTTTTTTACTTTTTCTGAATTAAGGGAAAATTGGATAAGTAGAAATTGGGGTAGTAATATGAGAGAGCGATACTTTGCAACATACAAGTGCCAAATATAACAATAGGATCGTAATGTATTTAATTTGGCAATAATCGCGTGTAAATTTCGCTCCCTGGCCAAATTTTTTCAGTTCAACAGATTTTACAGCTTTTATCTTTATTTTCTTCGGAATAATTCTTTTTTAAGTCTTTCTTTTCTATTTAACTTTGTACTTGGCATCTGAAGGAGCGATTGAAATTCATTTTATTATTTAACAGTTAACTTAAGTTTGCTACCAACTCGCCATTTTGCTTTCTGTCATTCCGCCATATTTACAAAAACAATGCACCTCAAATTTTCGTTAATATTCTCCGACTATGATTATTATAGAACAGCTTATCTTCTCTGTTTTTTTGAAAATACCAAAATGAACCAAAATAAATTGCAAAAAATTTTTCTATTACGGTCGAAACGAAAAAATTT
>NW_017100254.1:3750310-3752928 GCF_001263275.1 Habropoda laboriosa | reverse complement strand
CTTAATTACCAATCATTGTCATAAATGGCAATACCGTGCACAAATTAAAACCTTGGGTTTTCATATTCGTACCTTCTCTGTTCTTTCAACAATTGTATTTTTGTTCATAATTTTTCACATTGCAACAATTGTATTTTTCCAGGAGACAGCAGCTCGAACAATCCGTGTATTGCGAGGCTGACGCTCGGCACACCGCTGTCGAAGATGAAAGGCAAGATGTTCAAGGTGCCAATCAGGCAAAAATAAAGGTATTTACAAAATAATATCCCTTTTTTTCCTCTACTGAGATTACAATAATTACGGTCTCTGGTTACAGAGTACTACGCAAGATTTATTCGAGTTGCTCGAAAGAGTGCAGAGTTCGAGGCTCGATGATCAACGATGCGTTCTGCCGCCGTACTTTTCCCAGGTAAGAAACCACCTTTAAAACGCTTATTTATATCTCATTTCTCAATGCTTCTTCGAGCTTTCAACGCTGAAACGATCGATTGGATCGCTGATTCTTTAATACAGGTTAAAAATGTAATGGAAACAATATTTCTTTTTTTAAATCAATCAGAAATGTGTATTTTCTTTGTCAGATAGGCGAAGAAATATAATATAGATTTTTTAGTACGTCGTAGAATTTTAGTAATTAGGTTATGTGTGCCTTGAGATAAAAGAGGTTAGAAATCGTTAAATTAGATCATAATTCTCCTTCCTAACTATTATCATTTGGAATTTATCTCATTTTACTTCAACCTTCAAATAGAACATCAGTCTTCCATCTGTAATTATTTTTTAACGATAAAAAAGTGTGTCTAAAGGGTCGAAGTAAAACGTCTAATTCTGTTGGTATTAAAGGTCACAAGCAATGGAATTCGAGATAATACAATGCCCGTATATTAAACTGCCTACCCGTATATTTCTCAAACTCTCTCATATTTCACCCTTTTACACTGATTATCGTTTTCTATTCATAAATATCATTTACCATTTATCGCGTACTAATTATCAAACTTGCTTATTGACGCTTGAAAAATTGGTTAGGAGAGTTGCGGTTGAGGTTAGGTCACTTGTCCAGTCGGTATTCACGCGTAACCGGAATCTCAATCTGTCCGGCGTGAATGACTGGGAAGATAAATGGACGCGATCGTCCACGGTGTGAGTAGCAAAAAGGTTTAGGACGAATCATTTGGTTACGCGCTGCTTGAATTTCAATAAGGATCCGCGTCACGTGGCGTGTAGGAAACTTTCGGTTCGTTGCTTCTCCTAGGGGAGAATTCTGCCAGTCACGTGCTAAACCGCTGTAATCGGGGTCCGACATGACCGAAAATGATCGCAGAATTCATTCATCGAAGCCTCCACCTTTTCCTCGTATGCCTTCTGATTAACGATTAACGATAGCTCTATTCGTACTGTGTTCGATTTATCGGTAACAAGCGTGATTCTGCGAAAAGTGACGAATTGTTGGGATCGTTGGTGTATTGATTAATAAAGTCGAAGAACGTGACTGGAGATTGTCAAAAATAGGGATAAATAATTGCTATAAATGAAGGGGAGAAGAATTTGTCCTTTTTTTTTTCTTCTTTACATTTTTATTTGGTGCTAACAAGTTAAACTTCAGTGCCTGTAGAGTGGTACTGTGCGAGGAAGCTGTATGTCACTCATTTAGGAATTTTATTGTGTGCACAGAGGTCACATGCGTCGCATACAATTCGTACTTTCGTGAATGTGCTACACGTGCTTACCTCATGTCGAGAATCTAAATTTTTTACCTTCTTCTTAAACTAAAATAAAAACGTCGAGCACATCCTTTCTCGCTTTGTGTAGTACTTCTTCATGTGGCACCCAAATGTAAGGTCTTTTTATCGTACAGTGCAGAATAAAAGCATTTGGATTTTTGAATGTTCTTGAATTTTAGAGTACTGTGGAAATCTGTTAGATTAGACAA
Source organism: Habropoda laboriosa (assembly GCF_001263275.1). NCBI lineage: Eukaryota > Metazoa > Arthropoda > Insecta > Hymenoptera > Apidae > Habropoda > Habropoda laboriosa. Next base: position 3,750,995 of record NW_017100254.1, on the reverse strand, counting down.
GAGTTTATTATGTATAGGTATAACAGTTTACTTGTACTCATAGGGAAAACAGTGATGATTGAAAAAAAAGTAACTTATCGACAGTATGCTTTCTGTCGGTAGGAATGGAATATTCTTTATTTAATGCAATCTGTTCAGATTCCAATTTGATTCTACTGTGCTTTAGCTGTTGAGATACTTTTTGGGTAAGTTAGAGTCGAGTTAAGGTAACGGGTCGACCGTTGGCAAGCTTCCTGTCGGTAAGTACGGAATTTTTTTTATTGAGTGCTATAATTCAGACTCCAACTGGTTTGCACTGTGCTTTACCGTCAGAGATATTTTCTGGGTAAGTTAGGACAGAGTCATGATAACTGGTCGACTGTTGACATGTCTCCTGTCGATACGTATGGAATTTTCTTTGTTCAGTGCAATCACTCCAGATTCCAATTTACTCGCACTACCTTTCATCGTCTGAAATATCTTTTGGTGTATAGCGCAGAAACGAAATTTAATATTTGCATGTAGTAAATAAAACTTTTTCTATTTTCTGAACAATTGTTTGTTATTTGAATAGAGACGCACTTTGCTGATGAATTTTTAATAAACTGCAGATGAAGTAATAAAGTAAAGAAAAAAGTTTTATTTTATTTCAAACTAAAAACAGATTATATGAAATAAGTTGAACTATTTTAACGTAGTATTACAT